>NW_014638969.1:0-26157 GCF_000747765.1 Moesziomyces antarcticus
GCCATGCACTCGAGCTGCTCGAAACGCTCTTCGAGGCTGTACCTGCCGACGCGCTCGAGCAGTACCGTCGTGCAGTGCTGACGCTGCTGCTGACGCGGCTGCAGCAGAGTCGAACCGACCGTCTGGTCAAGGGCACGATCCATCTCGTGGCAGCGGTGGCGCTGACGTCCAAGGGGCCCGAGTACATTGTCGACACGTTTGAAGCGGTGCAGCCGGGTCTGTTTGGTCAGATTGCCCAGGGCATTCTTGCCCCCGAGCTGGCCAATGTTGGTGAGAGGCACCGCCGCGTGGTGGGGGTGGGATTCGGGCTGTTGCTGACGAGCGCCAAGCTGCGCGAGCCGGCCCATGCGCCTGTGCTGCCCGTGCTGCTGTCGGCGCAGATCAAGCTGCTGCTTACGCCCAGTTCGGCTGCGGCGCAGGAGGACGAGCTGTGGGCCAACGACGACGACAGTACCGCCGCCGCCACGTTCCAGGCTGCCTTTTCGCGGCTCGCGGCGTCCGAGACGCAGCGTGTAGACCCCACGGCGACGGTGCTCAAGGATGCACCCGTGCACGTGTGGTTTGCGGGCAGGTTGCAGCAGATGCAGTCCGAGCTGGGCGCCCAGTGGGAGGGCGTGTGGAACCAGGTGCCGCAGGATCTCAGGTCGGCTTGGGCACAGCGTGTGTAGCTGAAGAAAATACAAGATTACGAGTCGTGCAGCGTGTAGGGTGCGAGTGCGTGTACGGCCGAGGCAGGGGTGACGATGAATCGTAAATGCGCCTGCGATGCGGGTAGGTCGAACATGGACGGTCCGGCAGGATTGAGTACGACGGCGGCCTTGCGTACGTGGGTGTATCGCTTGTCGTCGTTGGGATCTTTGACGCGACCGTTTGTGCGGGTAAGAACGAGCCGAGTGTGGATGAGGTTGGTCCAAGTGTGTCCGAGTTGTGCCGTGCGTGGATGGAGCGTGTAGAGTGGAGAGTCGGAGTCGGTGGTGGTGGTGGTCATGGCTGCAGCTAGGGTAGGTGGAACGCTGGCGAGCAGTCCACTAGTGTAGGCGGACTGTGCGGCGTACTCCATGGCTGCTGGATGATCCGCCACGACGTCAGTGCGGCGGCTGGTGCGCGAGGCCGAATCAAAGACGAAGCGACGCGCGAGGTCTTTGTCGATGCCAAAGGCGTCACTGACATGGTTGATCACCACCACAGCCGCCGAGGTGCGCTTGAGTGCATCGGCAACGTCGACGAGCCAGCGAGAACGGTGGACGAGCGAGTCGATATCGCCCGCTACAGGGTCGTCCTGAAACAGTGCGGGTAGATTGTCCACCACTACCATGCCGATGTCGGTGCGAGAGGTGAGGGCGGGGAGCTGGTAGCGCAAGACGTGGTCGAGAGCCTCAATGTCCGCGACGCACGCCACGTGCAGGTTGCGCAAAAGTTGCGCGCGACCAAGCTCCACCGCGCGCTCCACCTCGTCCGCATTCGGGTGTAGGTGGAAGCGGTGGCGAATGGCGGATGAGGCTAGCTCTAGTGCACGCGACACGATGCTGTGTGCAGCTCGCTCGCCACTCGAGGTGATGTAGCATACACCTACGCCGTCGTCGAAACTTTGCTGGGACGGAGGTGGGATTGAGGATGCGAGTGGGGACAGTCCGAGCGCGGCAAAGGCGCACGCCTGGATGGCGATCTGCGTCTTGCCCGATGCGCTCTCGCCCACGATCTCGGTGAGGAGGGAGGATCGTAGACCGCCCGAAAGCAGCGCGTCGAGTTCGGGCGAGCCGGTGGTGTAGACGTGACGTGGGCGGCCATGCACAAGCGCATCGCTAGTCTGTGCCGGCGCCGAATCGTGCCAGTCGGGATGGCGCTCGAGTGGCCGCGTGGGTTCGACATCGTCGTTGTCAATCGCGGCGCTGCTGTCGTCGTCGTCTTCGGAGTCGTATACGAACTGGTGTGCGCCGGGGAAGTTGCCATCGTATCCCTGTGTGGGCGGCACGAGCCTCGCGTCGATCGGCTCGTCGTCGGTGTGCGAATCGCTCGAATCATCCGTGTGCTCCCCGAACAAGTCGTCGCCAAGCGGTGGGGGTGCAATGCCATTCAGCGCATCGAGCACAGAGATTGTCGAAGCTTTGGCCGCGGTCGCCACCTGGAGCAGCAGCAGCTCGACGTCGGCTGGGGCGAGTCGCAGCGCCTGTTGGAGGTGGAGCGGGGGTGTGAGGAGGAGCTCGTGCGTGCTAAACAGCTTGGCGCGTCGACAGCATGCCTTGATGCGTTTGGAGAGCCAGGGGACGTCCGAGATGGCCAGGATCGACATGACGGCCGAACGAGGCTGAGCTGAGCATGTTGAGCTTGGATGGTGAGGAAGAAGCTCCTCCACCCTTTGCGCCGACTGAGCCTCTTTGGCCAAAGTGTTGGTCTTGTGCGAAACGCGCGTGCGCGATCCATTTACGCGACTCGCCACATCGGCGCCATCGGCGAGATCGGGAGTCGATTTGTGGCTTCACCGGAAAAACGGCAAAAGAGTCGGCCTCGGCGAAACGTGCGAAGGACGGGACGTGACCGACGTGCATGTGCTCTCCCAAAATGAAAGAAACTGAAAGCTCGCCGATCGGATCGACTGACAGCAGCGGCCGATAGGGAGTGAAGGGACGAGATGCACCCGGCTCGGCGAGCGGCGCGCAGAGAGAGAGAGAGGGTAAGGCGGACGAGCGTTGCCCGAGCGCATGCACCTCGGAGCAGCCGCAATGAGTCGGGAACGCGCGCCCAAAATTCCAAACTGCCTTTTTTTCTATTTCCAAATCTCGACAGCGCGCGTGCCCTCGACTGAAAAGCTGCCGTTTGAATTCCGAGCGCAGAGCAACACCGCCACGCACACGCGCACCCTCTCTTCTTCTTCTTCTTCTTTTTGGCTGGTTCGCGCACGCGCATCAGCCGTCGGCAGCAGAGCAGAGCAGAGCAGAGCAAAGCCAGCAAAGACTGCAGATGCGCACGCGCTCGACAGCGGCCAGAACGGCCTCGCATATCGCACACCGCACGCGCACCCACGCATTCAACTGTCGTTCTCCTTCTCGCTCGCCTCGCCCAGCGTACAAAGATTGGCACGCTGCACCTCACGCCCTTGCCTCCGCACCACCTCCATCTCCATCCTCTCCCCTCAATCTTGGCCAACATGTCCACTACCGAAGTAGAGACCCTCGTTATCGGCGCAGGCCCCACCGGTCTCGGTGCTGCCAAGCGTCTCAACCAGCTCGTAAGTGTCGCCCAACGTGCATCCCAATCTTCCAATCTCAACTCCTCGTGCTAACCCTTTGCTTTTGCTGCTGCATAGAACCACGGCCCATGGCTGCTCATCGACGCCAACAAGGAGGCTGGCGGTCTCGCCTCCACCGACACCACCGACGAGGGATTCCTCTTTGACGTGGGCGGTCACGTCATCTTTTCGCACTACCAGTACTTTGACGACATGATCCACGAGGCGCTCCCCAACGCAGACGACTGGTACGAGCACCAGCGCGTATCCTACGTGCGCTCCAAGAACGTCTGGGTGCCCTACCCTTACCAGAACAACATTTCGGTGCTGCCCGTCCAGGAGCAGGTCAAGTGCATCGAGGGCATGATCGACGCCGCCGAGGAGCGCGTGCGTGCCAAGGAGGCGCCCCAGAACTTTGACGAGTGGATCCTGCGCATGATGGGCCAGGGCCTCGCCGACCTCTTCATGCGTCCCTACAACTTCAAGGTGTGGGCCGTCCCCACCACCATGATGCAGTGCAAGTGGCTCGGCGAGCGCGTCGCCGCGCCTTCGCTCAAGCTCGTCGTCTCCAACACGCTCAACAAGAAGGTCGCCGGCAACTGGGGCCCCAACGCCACCTTCAAGTTCCCCGCACGCGACGGCACCGGCGGCATCTGGAAGGCCGTGGCACGCACGCTGCCCCAGGACAAGCTCGTCTTCAACAAGCGCGTCGCCTCGGTCGACGCCGCCGCCCACACGGTGCAGCTCACCGACGGCTCGAGCATCAAGTACAAGCACCTCATCTCCACCATGCAGCTCGACTTTTTGATCGACAACGTCAAGCTGCCCGCCGAGGAGAACCACGCACAGCTCAAGGCCGCCGTCAAGGAAGGGCTCGTCTCGTCCTCGACGCACGTCATCGGCATCGGCATCCGCGGCAAGCTGCCACCGCGCATCGGCGACAAGTGCTGGCTCTACTTCCCCGAGGACGACTGCCCCTTCTACCGCGCCACCATCTTCTCCAACTACTCGCCCTACAACTGCCCGCAGGCCGACGCGAAGCTGCCCACGCTCCAGTACGCCGACCCGTCCAAGGGCACGCCGTCGAGCGACGCCAAGGAGGGCCCCTACTGGTCGCTCATGATGGAGGTGTCCGAGTCGCACCTCAAGCCCGTCGACGCCCAGACCATCCTCGCCGAGACCATCCAGGGCTGCATCAACACGCAGCTCATCAACGCCGACGACGAGATTGTCTCGACCTACCACCGCAAGTTTACGCCCGGCTACCCGACCCCGTCGCTCGGCCGTGACGCTGCGCTTGCCACGCTGCTGCCCGCGCTGGAGAAGCACGACATCTACAGCCGCGGCCGATTCGGCTCGTGGAAGTACGAGGTGGGCAACCAGGACCACTCGTCGGCGCTCGGATGGGAGGCGGTCAACCGCGCGCTGCTCGGCACCCCGGAACTCACGCTGCTCAACCCGGACTGGGTCAACGGCCGTCGCAACCACGAGCTGCGCCTCAACTAGGCGCAGGCGTCGTCGCCTTGATCCAATGTGTCGCTGGACTCCATGTACAATTCTTTCAAACCCACTCCATAGGGGAAGATTCCAATCTAGATTCCTTCTTACAAGCAGCAGCGGCGAGCAATTAGTGCAGGTTGTCGGTGAGCAAGCTCTGAAAAAAGGGGACGATCCTCGGCAAGATTTGGTTGAGCGGGGAGAGAGAGGGGACCCCAGCCCCGCTCGACGCGACACTACCGAAATTCCACCGAGGCTCGGCCCCTCCGCCGCGCTGATTCACCCACGCAGATGCAGCAGCAGCAKCAGTGGCGCGAGAGTGATCTTCTGCCAATTTTTGGGGGAAATTGCTGCTCTTGTTTTTTTCGGCGCGGTGCCGAGAGAGATAGACAGCGCAGGAGCCAACTTGGCTTCTAGGCTTGGCTCGAGGGCCCGAGTGTCACTTTTGGGAGTGCGCATCAGTCACTCTCTCTCTCCACACCTTCTTCTCCTCACATTCTCCCACCATCTCCTCCAAATCCCTTCCTCGAAAAAGCGCAGCTGAGCGTAAGTGACAAATCCTCGGCGATACAATCAATCAGCAACTGACTCCCACTCTCTGTGTCGTTGCCAACGCAGCCGCTCGCTACTCGTCTGCCGCCCGCAATGTCCTTCTCCTCACAGACCGGAAGCCGCAGAGGCTCCATCTCCGTCCAGAGCAAACGTCGTGGTTCAGGAACAGAGAAGCTCGAGTCCCACGTAAGTTCCATTCCATCAGCATCATATTGCACGCCATGGCCAGCCTCTCGTACATGCAGCGCACCTTGCTCACCCTCCAACCCCTCCGCATGTCTCTGCTCGCCAAACAGATCGCCTCCTGGCACACATCCACCCACAAGCATGAGGACATCCCACACGCACACGAAGAGCAGCTCAAGCAGGTCTACGAACGCTTCGAAAAGCTCTTCACCATCACCCCGCAACGACTCCGCATGATCACCGACCGCTTCGTCGGCGTGCTCGAAGAGGGCCTCCAAAAGGACGGACAGACCGTCCCCATGCTTCCCGCCTACGTCTTTGGCTGGCCCTCGGGCGACGAGGTCGGCTCCTACATTGCGCTCGACCTCGGCGGCACCAACCTCCGCGTCTGCCACGTCGTCCTCAAGGGCGCAGGCAAGTTCGAAATCACCCAGTCCAAGTTCCGCCTCACCGAGGAGCAGAAGCAGACCGAGGGTCAGGAGCTCTTTGATTTCTGCGCAGACTGCCTCGCCACCTTCATCCAGGACCACTTTGGCGACGCCAACGGAGACGTCATCCTCGAAGAGGAACTCGCGCTCGGATTCACCTTCTCCTACCCCATGGAGCAGGACCGCATCGACCACGGCAAGCTCGTCCGCTGGACCAAGGGATTCGGCAACCCCAACACCGAGGGCCGCGACTGCGCCGCCATGTTCCGCGCCTCGCTCGAAAAGTTCAAGCTGCCCATCAAGATGGTCTCGATCATCAACGACACCACCGGCACGCTCATCGCCTCGCACTACGTCAACCCGCAGACGCGCATCGCGTGCATCTTTGGCACCGGCTGCAACGCTGCCTACATGGAGCACATCGGCGACATCTCCAAGATCAACCACCTCGGCCTCCCCGCCGACGAGGACATGGCGATCAACTGCGAGTACGGCGCATTCGACTCGTTCAAGCACGAACACATGGCCGAGATCCGCACAAAGTACGACGAGCACATCGACCTCCACTCCAACAAGCCGCACGAGCAGTCGTACGAAAAGATGATCGCCGGCCTCTACCTCGGCGAGCTCTTCCGCCTGTGCATCTGCGACCTCATCGACGAGGGCGTGCTCTTCCTGGGCCAGAACACGTACAAGCTCGAAAAGACCAACGCCTTTGACACGGCCTTCCTCTCGCTCATCGAGTCGGACCCCACCGACGAGCTGCTCACCGTCACGGGCCTCTTTACGCACTTTTTCGGCATCGACACCACCATCGAGGAGCGCCAGTTCTTCCGCAAGCTCGCCAAGCTCATCGGCACGCGTTCGGCGCGCCTCAGCTCGTGCGGCATCGCAGCGCTCGTCACCAAGATGGGCTACCTCGACTCCGGGTGCGGCGTCGGCGCCGACGGCTCGCTCTACTCCAAGTACCCCGGATTCGCAGACCGTCTGCACCAGGCGCTCGAGGACATCTTTGGCGAAAAGGGTCGCAACATCCGCACCTACCAGGCCGAGGACGGCTCGGGCGTCGGCTCGGCCATCATCGCCGCCATGACCAAGGCGCGCAAGGAGGAGGGCAAGTTTGCGCATGTCTAGGCTTTCCCCGCTGGTTTCTCCATGTATCTTTCTTCTGGTTTGGCATGCAATGCTTGGTTCGAGTGATGATCTGCGTCCAGGCTGCGAGTCCGGGTGCGCGTGCGGGTGCGCGTGCGGGTGCGCGTGCGGGTGCGAGTGGGAGCGCTGTTTATATTGCAGCGAGCGAGTGGGGGATTCGGACGAAGGTGGCAGAAGGATGTTGGGTCTGCGCTCGGGCCTTTTTTTGCGCGAAAATTCAGCGAGGGCTTTGCTGTGTGGCTCCGGGCGCGGGAAGAGCTTGTGGACAAAGTCGCGCCGAGAGATTGCCGACGACACCCACCTGTGCGGCCCGGCAATGTTGGCTCGGCGCGCCGCAAATGGTGCGGAGAAGTCGCCGGTTGTACTGCCTCAGCCGCTCCGAATCAGGCACATCGCCCCGGAGTCTGTGAGTGGAGAGATTCGCCGGCAATCTTTCGCCGCTCGGCATTCTACCAGCCAAAACTCGTTCTCCCCCCCCTGGTGTTGGTGCTCGTTCGCCCCCCGCAGCTCTCTCGCCGATCGCAACAAGCGGGAAGCCGCCAAGCGGCCAACCTGCACGGGTCAAACCAACCCACCTCAGGAGAAGAGAGGTCAAGCCGTATATAACCCCCGCTTTGTGCACAGGGCGGGTATGCTCTCATCTCCATCATCTTCTTCCTCTTGATACATCCTTCACAATGTAAGTCGAGCATCGCAGCTCAAACGAGTTGTCTCGCGCAGCGGCAGTTGCTGACGTCCTCTATCTCTCTTTTCTTGCGGTTGTGCAGGCCCGCCTCCCACTTCAAGCTCAACTCTGGTGCGTCGATCCCGTCGGTGGGTCTCGGCACGTGGCAGTCGCCCAAGGGCGAGGTGCGCGACGCCGTGTGCCACGCGCTCAAGTCGGGCTACCGCCACATCGACTGCGCCTGGGGCTACCAGAACGAGGACGAGGTCGGTGAGGGCATCCGCCTCTCCGGCGTCCCCCGCGAAGACATCTGGATCACCTCCAAGCTCTTCGAGTTCCACCACAACCACGTCCGCCAGGCCGTCCAGGACACCCTCGACAAGCTCGGCGTAAAGTACCTCGACCTCTACCTCATGCACTGGAACATCGCCTTTGTCCCCGAGGACGTCCCCGCCGGTCAGCTCCCCCGCGACTCCAAGAAGGACCCCAAGACCGGAAAGCACCTCCTCGACCTCGAGACCACCGAGAACTTCGTCGGCGTCTGGAAGGAGCTCGAGAAGCTCGTCGACGAGGGTATCGTCAAGAACATTGGTATCTCCAACTTCTCCATCCGCCGAACCAAGGAGCTCCTCAAGTCGTGCCGCATCAAGCCCGTCGTCAACCAGGTCGAGCTCAGCTTCACCTTCCCCCAGCCCGAGCTCGTCGCGTGGCTCAAGAAGAACGACATCCTCCCCCAGGCTTACTCTCCCCTCGGATCCACCGGTGCCAGCCAGGCTTCGCTCAGCGTCGTCGACGAGATCGCCAAGAAGCACGGCGTTCAGGGTGCCAACGTGCTCATCTCGTGGCAGGTCGCCAGGGGATGCAACCCCCTCCCCAAGTCCGTCACCCCGGCCCGCATCGAGAACAACATCAAGCTCGTCGACCTCTCGGCTGAGGAGCTCGAGCAGCTCGAGAAGGGCGCGCTCGCCCAGACGCCAAAGAAGGTCTGCGACCAGTCCGACCTCGTCGTCCCCGCCTACGACATCTTTGAGGCCAACAACCCCACCAACAACGACAAGGTCCAGGCCGCCCAGGCTTAAAACGCTATCAAAACCATACCGCTGCTGCAAAACAAGGCCAATGTGGACCCTTTACCATTCCCCCATCCAACAGTAGAACTTTTTTCAATGTCATCTCGTGCCATCATTGCAAACGGTCTTGATACGATCAGCGCTGGAATGCTCGCGAGCGAGACGGATGCTTGGGCTGCATGAGTGCAGTGCGTGTCGTCACAATGCAGAGGTGGGCGGCATAAGCGTTGGCGCGGTGGGCGAGAAAGGTGGGGCGGCCACCGAGGTCTCACCGATCCCCGGCGCAACTCGATGTCACCCGCCGCACGCAATGAGCCTGCATCGCCGAATTCGCCGCCACCACATCCGCCATGCTTTCCCAAGCTGCACGACAGTCGCGACCTTGTCGAAAGCCTCGTCTGTGCAAAAAGCTCATGTGATATGATACTTGACGGGCATGAACTTTTCTTTGGCTTCGACAGTCTGCCAAAGCGGCTAGCATATGAAGCGCAACGTTGTCGTGCTTTTGGCTTCCGCTTGATCGCAGATCCGTCTTGGCAGCCATGCCATCCGGCTTGTCACATTAAACCTACGGCTCCATCCGCGCCGCGCGGAGTTGCGCGAGTGCCATGGTCTTGGCTCCCACGAGCCAATAACCCGAGGCCCGCTCTTCATATCATCTCGCATGGGTGGAGCCTACTCGATCTCCGTACCTTTTTTGCAAGTTCACATCCTGTTCCCCCTCCCCCAACTTGGTGTCCCAGTGTGTCAAAGCTCTGATTTATGCATCCTTGTCCTCCCGCCTACCTCTTCCACCACCCCGGATCGGATGCGATGGATAGACGGCGAGAGATGCTTTCGAGAAGTCCATCGTTGCACGCAGCCATGGCATCGGTGGACGCATACCCGCGATCCGCATCCCTAGACTTGCTGCGCAGTCCCACCGTGTCGCCACTGCCAGTGCGAGCATCCTTCGAGTCCGTATCAACGTTGCGAGGACATCGCATCTCGAGCCCAATCTTTCTTAACAGCAGCGTGGGCGTTCGTCCCCAGCCACAAGACGAAGAGCCAAAGACTCCGCGCCACGAGACGTCAGACCATCTGCGAAGCAAGTTCAGCATGTCACCCCTCCAGCCATCGAAACAAAGTAAGGCAAGGGTGTCGCAGGATCCCCCTTGCATAGCAAGATTGGAAGCCAAGACAACCATTGGGCACTGGTCGCATAGCTTGGGGGCCGCCGCCAGAAGGTTGCAGAACACGCTTCCGCGAAGAGGCGACGCGGTGGCGACGGTCAAGATAGATTCGGACTCAAACGAAGTAACGCCCGACAAGAAGGCACTCAAGGGTGCTGCGAGCTTCGCGTCGATTCGGAGACTGATGTGAGTAGCCATCCCGCTTCACTTTCGTTGTGGTGGATCATTGACACCTTATGGTTTGTGCTGTAGAACGCCGTCGAGGAGGACGAGAAAGGTTTCGGCGGCGCCTAGGCTTGCTGTGCCTCGGTCAGCCATCGTAGAGGTGGAACAGGGTCCGGAGCCTGGCTCAGCCGCGGCTCATGACGATGCAGGATGGATGGATGCCGAAGGTAGTGCGGAAGGCGGCGCTCGCCCGCGAAGCAGCGAAACCGCCGAGCTGCATGTGGATACTTCACCGCCAGGCTCGAGTTGCGCGGCTCGACCCGGCAACCGCTGTTCCAAAAGCTCGAGCGTCAGCGATCAAGGTGCAACTCAATCTGCTTCGGCAGACGTGCTCGCAAGACGTGCAACAAACAGCTCCGATCAGAATAGCACAACAGTGATTGCACGCCACGACGCCGAGTCCACGCATTCAATCACGCACGAGGTGCTCCAAGACGATTTTAGTCTCGTGGGCGATCGCGGCACGGAGCGGGACCAGACAAGCAAGACGTGGAGCGGCCCCCCACCGCCAGCCCCTTCAAAGCTCAAGACGCTTCAGCTGCTGGCTCGGCGGCCCTTCCACGCATTCGGAAGAAAGATGCGAGAGATGGATGTATCGTGGTGGCCGCGCAGCTCGCAGGATGAAGCCAACTCCCAGCCGCCTACCTCGCAATGCACTGTTCCAGCGTTTGCGCTAAGGCGCAGCGAGGACTTGCTGTCCAAGGCGTCTCCGCGAGTCTGCCCACATGCTAATCCAAGCCGCAGCTTGAACCAGGGTAAGTTGGCATTCCCGCTCCCATACTCAGCGACCCGAGCTGACCTTCGAGCACCCTCTACCTCTTCTGGACACGTTATAGATCGGATCCAGCTTCCGTCCAAAGTCGTGCCCATCCTCTCGACTGGTACTGCCGTATACAAGCGTCGACCTAATATTCCCGAAGCGTTCGTCCGGCAAGTGCCAGCCTCAGCGGCACAGCCTCGGCCTTTGGAACGGCCGACGGTGAGTGCACCGCTGCTCGCGCCAAGGATCTCGAACAATCGCCATCCATGGATGAAGCAGCTCCACCTAAGCAACAACCTCGCAGCCCAAGCAGACGCCATCACGGAGCCAAGCCTTGGGCAGGATCAGACACGAAGCGTAGCGAAGGGGATCACAGACGCCAAGGTTGCGGTGCCCAAGCTGTCGTTGACCGCTGCAGAAGATGCCGTTCACCTGCCGATGTATGGTTCGAGTCGAGTGGTGGATGTAGAAGACTCGGCCTGTCGAAGGCCACCAGCATCGTTGCTGGGACAGTCGCTGCCCATTCCACCGCGCGGCGGTCGAAGGCGCGCGAGCACAATTAGCTCGCAGAGCTCGAGCGTCTCGTCACCATCGGGCAAGGTGATCGTATCGCGCCGCTCCTACGGCCAGCGCTCTCGCTCGCCCGGCTCCAGAGAAAGAGCAGGAAGTATCCGATCGGTGGGAACCTCGATCCTCTTCGGCGAAACGCCGCCTGGAACGCCAGGTTTGCGAAGGATGCTCTCGCCTCAGATCTCGTCCGGTTCACCATCGCGCGGGGTGTACGCGCGAAGCCCTTCGAAAGTGGTCCTTGTCCCCAAGTACTCGCCCGCGCGACACCGACAAGCGGAAATAGGGCTGCAGCGCAAACCGTCGTCGAGCTTCACCGCCGACTCGGAGCAGGAAGAAGAGCAGGAGTGGGTGGACGAAGCTCCCGCCAACGCGAAACGGCTAGACCTCGTGGCACTCCGCAGCAAGATTGAGGCGGCTCTGCCGGCGGCAAGGCCCGGATTCCTAGAGATGAGCGAGGCGACAGACACGCTTTCCTACCTGGTCAAGACATTCAACGGGAGCTCGGGATCGCTCATCTCAAATTCATCGCCGTTCAAGACGGGCGCTCTTGCGGATCCAACGAGCCCGCGAGATTTGTACGGGATCGCAGAGGCAGACGAGATCGACTTGTCGCGACGATCGGCTTGTTATCTGGGAGGGCGAACTCGTGTCCGGCTGACGAGCAAGGCGAGTCTGGTCTCGACAGAAGCCAATTCGAGTTTTGAAGACTCGGAGGAGCTGCAAAAGCTTCTGGACAGCATCATGGCGACGGACCTCGGAAATAGCTGCGATACAAGCGGATCGCAAGGCGATATGGCGCTTCTATCGCCCTTTGGATCGCCTGCAGATAGACCCGAGCCTTGCGGTGATGCGGGCTGTGCGAGCGAGTCACGCTTCAGGGCAACACCACGGTCGTCGCCGATGCCACCGCCGCCCAAGTTCCTGCTCAACGACAGGCCCATCTCGCCGCCGGACTCGACCAACATGAGCGAATGCATGCACACGTCGGCATCCGACGACCCTTGCACCGCCCCGCAACCGCCACCGGCATCAAAGCCTTTCGAGCTCGCACCTGCATCGCTCTGCCGTACAGCCAGCTGGTCGAGCGCCACTAGCCAGGCAAAAATCAGCCGCGTACCTGTAGCGACGCTCAGCTCGCACCACGCTCAGCGTCAGCCACCATTCACATCCCGGCTGTAGCAGCCCTTTCTGTTTTATAATGACACGGACCTTGCCTGTTCTGCAAGCGGCGCCCGAGTGACCGGAAGCATGAAAACGGCCCGGGGCCTTCACCGACCAACATGGTCGAGTGACCCTCGTGTGTGAATTTTGACATCTGTTTGTCGGCTGGATGTCCAATTCGTGCACAGCTGCCAGCGAGCGCATCGAAGGGAGCCTGACTGAAGTAACCGAACACATCTCTCTTGAATCATAGAATCACGATGTCTACCCTGAGCCAACTTATCATATGTACGTTCCATGAGCCCTAGACGCATAATTCATAAGCATCTCACGAATATGAGACAGCATTGGCTTTTGACCCCATTGAGGGTGTTGACCATTGAATTTTTTCCTCCGGCAGAAGGCGCCTCGATGTCGGTTGCAATGCTGGGATTGTGTTCAAACATTCATCAAGCTTGGGCGTGAGAGAGCGCGAAGGCTTCAGAGCTCTCAAAATTTGATTTTCATCAGTAGGAGCGAAATCATAATTCGGGTAACTTACCCCTATGATTCATATCTTAGAAAGCTGTTGCTTGCGCGCTCAGAACCGGTCTCCAGCTTAATCAGTTTCACAGTCAACATTCTGAAAAAGAGAGACCTGACTGATTGCTGGCGTCGCCGTGTCGCGATTTTTCAGCCACGAGAAGATGACTTCGCCAAAAGGTGCTTGGACACCAGCTGTGAGGCTGACACTGTCCATCGACATACATATCCTAAAAAGACGGGGGGGTTGGCGAGGGTCAGCCACCCATCAGCCACCCACACACACATGGGTGGCTGCTAATTACCAGCCACCCGGGGTGGCTGATGGGTGGCTGACCCCGAGAAGCCACCCCGGGTGGCTGCTGGGTGGCTGCTCCTCGCCAGCTCGCGTTTTTTTAGGATATGATAGCCAATCGCGCTGGCTTCAACCTAGGCAAAGCTAAGCCTCCGCTTTTGACGACGGTATTAACCACGAATTGAAAAGCACTCAGCAAATTATTGGACACCCTCCGGGAGTAGACAAGTCACACCCTGCGCCACCCGCTGACCTGGGGTGGCTGGGACTGCAAGTTGAGCCAACTGTAAGTCCGCCAATTTTGCGTGGCTTGCAAATAAATAAACAAAATTATGGAAGCACAAGTTACGTAACTTAAGTTAACTTAATTTAAATAGCCGTTCAGAACAAGAGACGTTAACTCTTGTTGTGTCTCCATCGTCATGAGGAGGTTCACGGATGACTGTCGCGAAACTGAAATTGTAAACTAGGTTGACCCATCTTCCTTGTGTCTCGTGATTTACAAGCCATCACTTCGGACGCAATAGGCTCCAGATCACAGGGCAAACAGAAAATCATTCCGACATTCTAGGTGATGGACAACTTAGTGATTTGGGTCGCGATTGACTTATTCCTTCGCTGTCAGTTCTGTGATTCTCCCGGTTCGATGAATGCTTGTCATAGTGGTTGCTTTCAAACACCAATTTTCCGTTCCCAACCTCCGTGATCCTTGTTGGCTAAATCATGAGCTGTTCGACACCAAGTCTAGAACCTCAAGAAAAGCGAACCGGCGAATAGGTTGTCATCGAGACATCGGCCAGCTTGCAGTCACTCCATTGCGTGTGACAGGCTATAGCAGACTATCAGCCAGCCAAGCTGATGCCTGGCTGCTTCGTCATTCTGCGTTGCTTCAGCATATTATGAATAAGTTATGTGACATCTGATAATCTTATGTCTCTCAGCCGGGCGGCCTTCACATGCCTTCTGCCTGCAAACAAACTTTCGGGAAGTTCCACGGTCTACAACGCTGATGGTTCCACACAGCTTTATGATTTTCTCGTCTTCTCAAATTGCCGGTTCTGTGCAGCTGCATTTACGAATTTTTAGCTGAACTCAGGGTAAAATGCCTCAAATTGAATCTCAAAATCATGAACCCCAGGACTACGATTATTTCCTGTTCTTTTGACGCCCATGCGCAGCTCTCGTTAGGATATCTCTCAAATGAGTGCGCCTTTCCGGAAATCTTGGCTCCCCACACAAATCCCGGCAAAAGCTCCAGGCATTCAGCAATTCCTAGATCTCATCCCATATTCCCATCTGGGCCATGAGCGCTTCCCCTTCCCTTCCATCACCTTCCTCCCCAACCAGCAAAGATGCCAATTTACCACATACAGAACGGCAATTCCTATGACCCCTCTGCTGTCTTCAATGGTGATTGCAAGCTCAAAGTTCTCTTTGAGATTGCATGGGATTCAAAGGCCCCGGCTGATGCCAGGAACTTTGCCTCCATCCTCATTGATGAGGTCATCATATCCTAAAAAGACGGGGGGGTGGCTGCTCCTCGCCAGCTACCGTTTTGTTAGGATATGCATCGGCAGCGCCGAGCTTCAGCTAGAAGCTGGTGCAAAGCACCTCAGGCCAATAATAGAGCAAGGCAGTCAGCAGGTTGAGACCAACAAGCTTGCTGGCGATGTCATTGGATGGGGAGAGAGGCTGTTGGCTGGTGAAGTGATCATAGCACGCGCGTCAAAGCATGGAGGAAGATGCGGAAGGATCTTTGAGGAAAGCGGCCCAGATTTGAGCACCCTCTGAGCCTTGAGACCGCAGGCGGCCTGGCTCCAGGCATGCAACACTTCCTCGATCCGATCCAAGTCCCATTTGAGAGGCTTGTGGCCATGCACGCCGGGCCGCTCTTCCGATTTCGTGGGCTCACAGCAATTTACTGTGCAGTCGTATTTCAGTCATACCGAACCTGAACGTTTTCAGGTACAAGCGGCAGTATTTGACGATGAGTATTTGACCTCATGCCTGTCAATTTTCTCGACCACAGAAAATCACGATCCACGGTTCCGGCCCAGATGTTCAGTTTCGAGAAAGAGAACGATAAATCATAGCTTTCATCGAATTGCTTAATGCACGATGCTACTTGTGACTGAGCCATGCCTAAGTATGGTTGATGAATTGCCCTCCGAGCTGGATCAGAGGTACCAAAAATTGACGCTGGCGCTGATGGACAGGCTCTGCACACAATGGTACCAGCCCTTGGGGATGTAGAGCACATCGCCTGGGCCGAGCTCTGTGACGAAGGCGTCTTCGCTAGCGAGCGCGGTGGAGAGCAGTGGACGGTCGTGAGCGGGATGGAGGAGATCGTGCTCTGATGCGATGGCGGATGTGTTGCGCTGTGGACCGGTCTGGTTGATGTAGAGGTAAGGGGCGAGATGTGGCGCGAAGAGATGGATGCGCTTGCGACCGACGACTTGGGCGAAAATGTTTTCGTATGGGTCGCGGTGCAAGGGGGTATACGTGGCTGGCGGGCCGATCCAGGTATTGCTACGCCATTGCTCGTTGGTGCCCTTGGGTCCTGCGGTTGTGTGCGGCAAGGCGGGTGCTTCAGCTGCGAGGCTGGGAGCTTTTGAGAGGAGGTCGAACTGTGCCAGGTAGCCAACGGGCTGGCGCTGTGCGGCTTGGCCGTCGTTGTTCCAGGGGATCTTGCCCTGGACGAAAGCGTCTACGAACAGAGCTGCCGTGGGGGAACGAGTCATCGTGTCGTCAGTGACCAGCGGTCGTCAGTGACCAGCAGAGGGTTTGGAATCGGTGCGAGCGCAACCTACCCAAGGGCATCTCGATGCGGTCCCAGTGTCCCGGCGCAGCGTTGTATCCCAGATTGGGGCGAGAGATCTCGACGGGAACGATGATCTGAGCGGAGTCAGGCCTCTTGAGGCCATCGAGCGTCTCTCGTCCGTTGGCGTCGAGTGAAGACCATTTGTGGAGCGCGGGCCAGACCACCTTGTCTGTGGACGGAGTGGGGGAGAGCAGCGCTTCGAATCGGGCTGGGCGTTTGGGGAGGAAGAATTCGTGGACAAAGCGAGACGTGGGCAGGCCGTCGCTGATGGAGAGCAGACGCCTGACCGACATGATTCGGCTGGCCCCCAACGCCAAGGGGATGGTGGTGGCGAGGTGCGATGGGATCGTGCTCGACAAGAAGATCCGGCTCACTGCAGCAAACGAGCACAGACCCGTCGAAAAAAAGTGGAGGAGACGGCGATCCGCAATTCATCCGTCAGACACCGCCGCACCAACCTCGAGCGCCGGGCAGATTTCGACGAGGTTCCGAAGCAGGCACACCCAGCAAGTCAATCACAACCCTCCGCGTCAAGGTGCTCTCTCTCACGCCTGCACGTCATCTGGAAGGGATGTGGACAGTGAATGCTTCGAAAAAAAGGATGCATAGTAATACAAAGCGAGAAAGAAGGAGCAAAGGATGCTCGAAAAACGGTGACAAATGCTACTTGGGGCGCGACCTACATCAACCAGTCCCAGAAGCGTTCGAGGGTGGAGCGGGTGATCTGCGACTCCTTGATCTTTTCCGCCTCCTCGTTCTCGTCGATCTGCCTTCGACCGGTGTCAAAGTCCATCTGGGAGAGGCTGACGAACTGGGTCTTGTGGTAGAACTTCCAGCCGAGCCAGAGGACGACAAACATGGGGATGCAGATGTAGGTGGTGACGAAGCTGCTCGTGCTCCACTGGCCGTTGAGGAAGACGGTGAAGCCGGCGAAGAGCAGCACGAGGCTGAGGAAGATGATGCCAAAGTAGGTGAGGTAGGGCTGGAAGGGCGCAGTGTAGGGGAGCGTGTTGCGCGCGATGCCGTGGAACTTGAGGCCGTGGTAGAAGCGGGCGTAGGTGCACAGGATGATGATCCATGCAATGATGATCGAGATGGCCGAGATGTCGTAGAGGTACTCGAACGCCTGCTCAGCGCCGCCCGCGCCGCACGACATGTAGGCGAGCGGACCGAAGAGCGAGGTGACCACGAGCGCCCACACGGGGAGGCCGTTCTTGGTGCACTTGCGCAGGAAAGCGGGCGCCTTGTTCTCGAGCGCAAGCGCGTAGATGGTTCTGGAGGAGGCGTAGAGATCCGAGTTGGCAGCGGACCAAGTTGTGACGAGGAGCACGGCGTTGACAATGTGGGGAAGCACGCGGATGCCCGAGTTGCTGATGGCGAGCACAAAGGGCGAGGCGCTGGCGTCACTGCTGCCGTTGAGCAGACGAGGGTCGGTGTAAGGGACCACGAGGCCGACCATAAAGATGGCGAGGACGTAGAAGAGGAGGATACGCCAGAAGACGCGCTTGATGGCCTTGGGCACGTTCTTGCGCGGGTTCTCTGCCTCGCCGACGGCGACACCGATGATCTCGGTACCTGCAAACGAGAAGGCGGACTGGACAAAGACGTTCCAGAATGCGAGGAAGCGACCGAACGCGCCGCTGATGCCGCCGGTGGGCCTGCCGGTGACGGGGTCGGGCTGCCAGAAGAGCTGGGCCATGGGGCCGGGATCCTTCCAGTAGCGGAATCCGATGCGGTCGCCGCGGGGGCCGCCGCCGAGGTCGATGACGAGCGAGGTGATGATGAGGACGATGATGGCGACCACCTTGATGAGGCAGAACCAGAACTCGGTTTCGCCGTAGTACTTGACGCCGAGCGCGTTGACGCCGATGACGAGGACGAGGAGGATGGAGATCCAGGCGGCGGGGTTGATGGACTGGGTGGTGTCCCAGTACTGGATGACGATGGCGGAGGCCGAGATTTCGGTGGGGATGGTGATGCCGTACGAGTACCAGTAGGTCCATCCGAGGGCGAAGCCGAGACTGGGGTCGAGGAAGCGGGTGGCGTGGTGGGTGAAGCCACCGGGGACGGCGAGGAGCGTGCTGACTTCGCCGAGTGCGACCATCATGGAGTAGACGACGACGCCCATGATCATGTAGGCGATGAGGGTGCTGACGGGACCGGCGTTGGCGAGGGAGCCGCCGAGACCGACAAAGAGGCCGGTGCCGATGGTGCCGCCGAGGGCGATCATGGAGAGATGCCTCTGCTTGAGGTTGCGCTGGACGTGACCGTCGGGCGAGTGCTCGTCCATGCCGAGGCGCTCGATGGCCGAGGGATCATTGTAAGCTGCCTTGGCGTAGCTGTCGGACGAAGGGATGGACGACTTTTCCATGTCGGGCGAGAGCGGTGTAGAGGCGATTCCGTCGGTGGACGCCATGGTGTCGGCAGGCGATCGATCCACTCGAGAAAGTGGACGAGAAGAGAGTCGGGTGGTCCGGTGAGGTGGAGAGAGGGGCAAAGAGATGTGATGAGAGGGAAGCAAGTTCGGGAAAAGACCGAACAGGGGATTGGCATATATGCAAAGGCTCGAGCGGCGAGGCCAAGGTGGGCCAAAGCTGGGCCAATCAAACGATAGCCGTGTCTGACTGCACTGACAGATTTGGCCGGAGAGGAGAAGAAAACTTTGCGGCGGCGGCGTCGGCGGCGGCAGTTTGTTTTTCTTTTTTTTTGCAAAGTGGAGCGGGCGGAGAATTTTGGAGCGGCAGTCCAAAGTGGAAGTCGAGGTCGCGCAGTTGGATCGGCCGGCCCGCCGTTGGAATCCATCGCGCCGCCACTCGTTCGGAGTCGAGCCGAACCTCTGAGTCACTCGAACGGCGCTGTGGGGGAGCAAGAGAAACTCTGCCTTTGCCACGCTACTGTATCATTGCTTCGGATGGGCCTATTCTGTGTGATCCAATCTGCTTTGGACGTGCCGATTGGACGCCCCATTGGCCGCCGATAAGACAGAGTTCGAGAGAAGCTCATCAAGCGCAGACACTTTTGTAAGGTTCGAAGCGCGGGAGCGAATCAAGTGGCGGCAGGGCGTCATGACATGCGGAGCGGGCCTTGCCAAGGTGGATTAGGCGGGTGTGATTGGACATGTTTGCAATTTCCACCTGCCGCCGAAACTATTCCGCATTGGCTCGCCCAACCTTGGCTGCTTCCACGCCAGCCAAAACTTTGTCTGCGCCTCGCACTCGTGCACTTGGTCAAGCTCGCACTCACCACCAAGCTCCGAGTCACATCTTTTGGCGATACAACGAACAGCCGTATTGTATTGATCGCCTGCTCGGTGGCAAAGAGGCGGCGGCAAGTGCCGGTCGCGCTGCGCAACCCACGGCGCGGACAAGCAGGCGGAAGATCAAAATTCGTTGCCGCGGGTTCACCTCAACTCGGCTCTTTGACAGCCAGCCATTTCCGAAAGTTTGGATTCGAAAATTCACCGAACCCGACCGTCACGACCGCCTGCCAACCTCGCACAACGCCGTCCGAGCCGAAGCGTCAGATGCATCTCCTGCCACCGATTCGTGTCCGATCAGTCCTCGCCACTCGCCACTCGCCGTGAAATGGCCCGAACACCTCCGCCTTCGGAAGTCTCGGCTCGCCCTTCGTCGCCCGCCACGAGGCCACAAGGCACCGTGCATCGTGCCCTTGCAGCGCTTGGTCGCTTTTGCCCCGCACAACAGCTCGTCCACTATTTCACCCTCGGCAGCGTGGCGTCTCGCGAGTCACTCGGGTTTCGCCGGTCGCGCGACGCGTTGTCAACCTAACATCTCAGGATTGCACTTTGTCAGCATTAGTCACACAGCCTCACTCCACCTCGAGCACCGCACCACAGACCCTGCAGCAAAGGTGAATCTTCTTCCGAGGTGGCTCCTTCCACTCACACCACGCCGACGCCGACGCTACCTTCTCGATCGAACGCGGTGCAATGGCCACCACCACCAAGGGCAAGGTGTCCCAGCCAGCCGCGAGGCACAGCGCCTTCCACGACTCGGACGACGACGACGACAATGACGCCGCTCGCTCCACCCATCGCTCATCTGGCCGTCAAGAGGAGATCGTTTCGTTTGGCCGCAACGGCGCTCAAAAACGTACATCGTCTCCTCCTCGCCCCACAGCACCACGCGTAATCCCAGTCGCATCCAATCTCGATTGGCGCCAAGATCGCAAGCAGCGCATGGGCATCGCCACCAACTTAAAGTCACTCGGCCCCCTCGTCTCCATGAGACGCGCAGACTCGTCCGTCGTATCAGGCCCCTCCCAAACCCACGACAATGACAACGCTGCAGACGCCATCAACACCGATGCTCAGAAAAGCGGCTTGGAAATTCGCCAGCCGAGGACTCAGCAGACCGCCTCATCCAACCCTGACTCGCGACCAGTACCCGCCGATTCCGAAGCACTACCAGCGCCCGCACCACATGCATCCGTTCAAGGCACCGACGAGGAGGCACTCAAAGCTCTCCTGGCGGGCGAAAACGGCTCTGCAGAAGCTGGAACTCATCTCATCATCCCACAGGAGGACGAAGCCGAGTTCCTCCAGCACGACATCGAATCCAGACCAGAGGCGCCTTCGCTCGATGACTATGCAGCACTTCCCATCGAGCAGTTCGGCATGGCCCTGCTTCGTGGCATGGGCTGGAAGGAAGGCATGGGCGCAGGGAAAGGTGGCAAGGGTCCACAGCAAGCCGCCGAGCCCAAGAAACGAGCCGCCTTGCTCGGCCTCGGCGCAAAGGAGAGGGCCGTTCCGGCTACAGGTTTGCCTTCCTCGTCCTCCTCCCACAAGCATCGATCCTCGGGTAAACGCGACTACAAGTACGTTCCCATCACAAGAGCCGACAGTCCAGCAACTTCAAACACAGATCCTCCATCGCGCCACTCCAGCCGCGACGGCGACAAGCCTCGCAGCCACGCATCATCGCATCGCGACGAGCGCAGAACAGACACGTCCGATCGCCATGCTGCCCCGCGCGACAGCACCAGGCACACCGACTCGCACTCGTCTCGAAGACGCTCTCGCAGTCCTACGGCAAGAAGGCAAGATCGACATCAGACCAATGCAAGGGCGGAAGACGACATAGCCAGGCGCTCTCATGCCGCTTCCAGCTCCGTTCGTGAGCACAGGCGCGACCGCGATCGAGACGACAGGCACCGACACGACAAACATCGCGACGAACGACATCGAGACCGTCGTCGCTGAACGATCCGCGTCGTGCGCTCAAACCTCGATATACCCAGTTCATAGGAAATTTCGAATGCCAGACCCAATGCATGCCGAGCCCCATCAGAGCGTCGATGAGCGGTGAGATATGGGATGAGCAGGGGCCTTTTGCCAATCTGTTGTACTTTGAGCTCAGTGTCCTGTGTCAGACGGAGGCCGCCTTGATTTCCTGGTCTTTCTCCGCACCTTCCGATGCACGTCTGCATGAAAATCCCGCACGCGCGTGCTCGTTAGGGCGTGTTGCTCTTTCCCGTACCTCGTTAAGCTCGCGGAAGCATGTGTGCGCTCTTCAATTCCGCTCGCCATTCTTCTTGCACACCATCACTCCCACCTCCTTGGACGCCATGCAGACCGGGCGTCTCGCATCGATCGGAGACCAGCTTTCGAACTGGTCTCAAACACCTTTGCATCCCCTCTTCCCCGTCGGCGCGCTTGGATTGATCCACGCAGTGAGGGTCAGCCATGCTACACGCCAGGTCGCAGGAAGCCACAAGAGCCGTCTGGGCGTGTGGCAGGGCCTTGTGCTCAACCAGATTCTCATGTTTGGAGGTGTCGTGATCAGCGGCATGCTTCTCGGCATTCCGTCGCCGCTGCTTAGCGCCTGGCCCGTCGTCGCACTCTACGGCGGCGTCCATGTCGCACTCGATGTCACGCCTGCTGGTAAGGCGTTGCTTCATGCCCAAGATGTCGAGCTTGTAGGAACACTGTGAGTATGTTGCTGACCCCGACAATACCACAGGATGACTGATACATCTTTTGCACTGAATGTAGAATGGACCTGTCTTTCGCACTGCTCGACGGCATCCTTCGAGCCGAAGGCATCATCGATCTGGGCGTCGAACCGGTAAGCACCTTGCCGCCACAAATCCTCCTTCCCCTCGCATCCGCATTGACCTAACCCATCTTGATCCTACGACAGGTTTTGCGGCACGCATCTCGCCAAGTCGCCACCTCGCTGTTTGCCGTTCTTCTCAATGCTGCCATCGTGGGTGGAGGCATCCCTCTGCTCATCGATTTGTTCCGCCTCGACTCGACGACGGGAGAGTGGGGCGTTCGAAGTCCTGCGTGGGCCAAGAATCCGTTCAGCGGCACCAACGATATGCTCAGCTCGGCGTTCCTCGCGCTCGTCTATCTCACACTAGCCAGCCCGGCCACGGCGCCGATTGCACTGCTGCGCGATGCGCTCCATGCGTTCGGCGCCGAGAGTCTGGACGCAAGGGATGTTCGCACGCTGTGCTCCCTTCTGCTTGGCTCCATCCTCCTATCAGAGAAAGCGACCGTGCTGTCGAATCAGCAAGCGCAGCACGAGATGGCCAAGAACGGCTCCGTCAATGGCAACACAAAGTCCAAGTCCAAGTCAGCCAGGAAGCTCCAGTAGAATCGCTCCTCCAATTCTCATTGCATGATTTGTCGCTCATCACTCTGTTCCACGAGCTCGCTGGAAAGTGTCAAGCGTGAAAACAACACAAACGTTGTATGGGGGCTTGGCGATTCACCAGATGCGCGATCGGATCATGTTGTACCGACTGACCTCCATGAGCGAAGTCTCCTTCTTTGGCTTGGCCGAGTCCACCTTTGACTTTTCCCTTTCCTTCGCTGCGGGCAGCACGTGCGAGCCGTCGAGTTTGATCTGCACCGCGTCGTCGTCGGGCCTGTCGATGAAGCGGCCGAGCGACTTGTCGTAGCTCCTCTCGTCCTTGTTGGTGCCGATCGGCGCTCGATCGCGCGAGTTGAGCGCTTCTTCGTTCTCGCGCTCGTGCATGCTCGCATAGCGATGCGATGCAAAGCTGACCAGATTCGTGCCGATCAGCAGCTTGATCGCCACCAAGAACGCCCACGCAATCACGGCGGTGAGGGCCCATGCGGAGCCGCGCACGAACAGGTCGAGTGCACGCACCCACTCGTTGTTGATGTCCACCGCGCCGAGCTTTCGCGCTACGACGCCGATCCAGCTCGTCTCGGAGATGCGCGGGTTGACGGGCGCGATGCACTCGTCAATGTGACTCGTGTCGCCGATCATGCCGATGATCTGCAGAATCAGCCGCACCAGCAGGCATGCTAGCGGCAGAGCAGCGAAGCCGAGTCGACGGCTGATGATGGGGCTCTGGTCGACAAACGTATGCTTTCGGCTGTTCTCCCTCATCGATGGTCCGCCGACAACGAGGTCTCGACAGAGCACGTCCATGAATCGGCCGTAGACGGCGGGACGGATGTGGTTGAACTTGGTGATGAAGGCGTGCTTGAGCCAGTCGACGATGCACTCGCTCGCCAGCACGATCAGCACCGGCGTCAGCACCGTCTCGAGCAAGCTGAGACTTGGGAAAACCGTGAAGCTCGCCGGCAGCGGACTGGCAGATGGCTCTAGCGATCCGCCCGAGAGCTCGATGAGATTGCGCAGGCCGATGGCCGATAGCATGAAGGTGAGCTGGAAGCGCTCGACGATGTCGGCGCACGTCATCTGGAAGACATTTTCCTTTTCGAACTTCTTGAACACGCTCGACTTGATCTCGACAAACTGGTTGGAGAGCAGCAGTGTGAGCAGTGCATTGTCGTAGCTGTTGATGGCCACGTTGAGCGTGACGAGCTGGTAGAAGAGCACGAGCGTATGCGCGAGCACATAGCACAAGCTGAGCCCAAAGAAGCCGACGGGGCGAAGGTAGGGCTGCTTGCCGTTCTTGCGGCGCGCGAGGGTACTGCGCGAGAAGAGCGAATCGAGCAGATCCTGGCCGAAACTGCAGCACAGTCGGTCGGCGATCTCGAGCACGTTGAAGATGACCGAGAGCTTGACGACGTCCTGTCCGCGGACCGAGTGATACATCTTGCTAGCGTCGGTGATGCGCGAGAGGATGACGCAGCTCGATACGATGAGCAGCATCTTGAGCAGATCGCACTTGTGCGACGAATGCAGGTAGCGCTTCTGGCCGCCGAGCATCCAGCGCGTGGTGTTGGTGAGCCAGGTCCACAGAGCCACACCGAAGCGCAGCGGCAGGATGGTAAAGGTGTACAGGAACGAATCGAGACAGACGACGAATCCAAACATGATGATCTTCTCCATCCAGAAGGGGATGGAGATGAAGTTGGTGACGCGTTCCCACTTCATCTCCTGCGTGGCATCAAAGTCGGTGGCGAGCACCTCCTCCTTGAGGTAGTCCCACAGACTGAAGGGGGTGTTGTCGGCGCGAGCCGTGTGTGCGTCGCCGTTGGCCTGAGGCTGTGATTCCTTCTTCAACTCTGGTTCCTTCTCTGTTGCAAGAGGCGAGGCTGTCATTCTGGGCTCTTCTTGAAGCTGAGCCAAGCTGAGTCTGGGCGTCATGTATGCGTCTGGAAGATCGTGCTGCGCTTTCCGATATCAAGGGCGAGGGCGCGAGGCCTAGATGCGTGGGCCTGATGTGCGGCGAAAGCATGCCGTTTGGGTTGCCTGGCGAGGGCGTATGTGGCTCGGGCTTGACGTGCGTCGAGGTCGATCTGGGCGAAAGAGCGGGACGCTCAAAACATCCGCTCTCACGTTTGATAGGCGAGGCCGGAAGCTGACCGTTTGTCTGCATTGGATCGGCGAGGGAGAAGCGTGGCGTCTGGATCGCTCTCGAGTCGATGAAGGTGTCTTCTTCGCCTTCCGAGGACGACCTAAGATCGGCTTCGCCCTTGGCTGTATCTGACTGCGGGTCGCCATTTGCAGCGAGCTCTCCACCGGAGGGAGGTTCGGAGGTGTAGCGGATGGAGTGTGCGCGTCCGCCGGCATCGGCCGTGTCGACAGACTCTGCGGTGTGAGGCTGGTAGTAGGAGTTCTCGCGATCTGTTCTAGACGTCTCAAAGATGGATCCTGGAGGACTAGCTGACGTCTCGAATATGGAGCCGGGCGGGCTGACTGAGGTGGCATGTTCGGTGCGGGATACGCTGCCGAGATCGTCTGACGAGGGTGAGGAGGCAAACGACGACAGCCCCGAGAGCAAAAGTGCACGCCGGCTCTGACGGTACTGCTGAGTAGCCTGACGGTAGGAGCGCCTTGCGTGGCTCAGCTCCTGAGCGTCTTGATCGTCGGAGGATTCTGAAGCCGAGTCTTCGTAGTCGGGACCTTCGTATACGATGTTTCCGTGTTGGTCCATAAGTATGCTGTCTTCCTCGTCCTCCCAGACGTCCTCGTCTTCGTCGAGCGTGTGCCGGCCGTTGTGCAGTGTTTCTGCGTCTGTTGCGGCATCTTTGTGCACCGGCGCAAGTTCTGGCGCTGGGGACAGTACGATGTCGGGCGTATGATCCGAGTACTTTGTGCGGACGGTGTCTTGGCTGGTGCGCGGCGCCGAGTCGTGGACCCTAGGAGATGTGGGAGCTGGTACGGTGCGTGCTGGCGACACGGGTGATGACGGCCGCGAGCCGTCAGAGTAGGAGCTCATGTGGTGGTGTTTGGAGCAAGCATGGATGCGGCGGTTCGCAAGGATGGAGGTGGGAGGGCAATGCAACGTGGAGGAACGAAAGTGTGGAGGCGGTTCGCGGAACTCGGAGGCGGAATTCGGAGACGGAACTCGGAGGTGTGGGGAGAGAGAGAGAGAGAGAGAGAGAGAGAGAGAGAGAGAGAGAGAGGAGGCGTTGTTATCTTCTTGCCACGCCTTCCTCCCACCC
>NW_014638970.1:0-28366 GCF_000747765.1 Moesziomyces antarcticus
CGAAAAGAGGCCCGAAGAGAAGAGACGATGGCATTGCGAGCGCCCGACAGAGAAAGGCTGGTCGGCAACTCCGAAGAGGACCTCGCTGCAAGGCTTCTCAATGATCTCAATGACAATGACAATGAATGCAGAGTAGCGACGCAATCGAGTTTGTGCGAATTGAGTCTCTTTCACCAAGACCGCAGTGCGAGCTTGTGCGAAACGCTACCGACCGCAAGAAGATACGAGCATGTCCACCTCGTGACAGTGACTTGATCGATACCACACAAGATAGTTGAATTCAAGCAGCTTGCAGCACCGTCAGCCATGATACATAGCAATGCACTCGCTGCACGAGCAACAAGACCGCCAGCAAATACCGAGCAATTTTGGATCCGGAAAAAAAAAAAAAAAAAAGAGGAGTCGCGTGGTTCAGCGGTCCCGCGAGGCCGCGACGGCAAAAAGAAATGCGCTGGAGGGGAATCGAACCCCTGTCTTCTGCTACCAAGGTGATTACGTAAGCATTACATAATCCTCAGGCGCCAATGGAAGGCAGAAATAATAACCATTATACGACCAGCGCTTGGTGTTGTTATACAAATGAACGGCTGGTAGCCCTGCATATATCGCAAAACGAAGAACGGTAAAATTCGGCCACAGCGAGGAAATAGGGTCGTACCAAAAAAATCTCTGGGCTGGGCAAGGCGCAGCGTGGTGGAGGCGACGCGAAAAAAAAAGAAACAAACTCAAGACCAATAATGCTCACTATACGACCGGCGCCGTTGGTGGTTCCAAAGGGAGTTGATGATGCCTCGGCGACGACACCTCGATCTCATATGGGTGCACACGGCGGTACGGCGGTTGTCATGGTAATCGCGTGCATTTCATATCTCTTTCCGAATGCTTTTATGAGCTGGCTATGCGGAGCGGTGGGAGCGCTTGATCCAGTCGGCCACCTTGAACTCGAGGCCGGGGAGGTGGCCCTTGTGGCGCTTGAGGCAGTCGATGAGTTCTGCGCTGTCCGGGGTGACGGCTGCTGCGGCTGGGTGGTTGCCCTCGAGCAGGGCGGCGCACTCGGCCTCGGACGGAAGCGCAAAGACGTTGTGGCTCTGCTCCCACCTCAGCGGACCCTTGCCCCTCAGCAGGCTATCGCGTGCCTGGCGCGCCTCCTTCGAGGTAGCCGGTGCCGGGACCGACGGCAGCTCGGGCACGTCCATCTGCAATCCAGCCTTGCGAGCCGTGTCGAGGTCCGAGAAGAACTGGGCGCGGATCTGGGTGTCGGACACCTTGTCGAGCGAGGGCGGGTCCCAGGCCGCGATGCCCGTGCGACGCTTGCCCGTGGCCGGGTCGCGTTCCAGCACATGCGTCACGCCCGTGTAAAAGTCGCGGCCGATGGAAAAGTCGCAAAAGGCGGTGGCGAGGCGCATGTCGAAGCGGAAGGCCTCCTCGACGTCGAATCGCCTCGCCTCGAGAATGGCCTGGTGGGTGATCTTGAGTGCGCGCGGCGACTTGGTCTTGAGGTCCTTGAGCGTCTGCTGCGCCCAGGCCTGCACCTCGGGCGTGATCTGCGCCAGTCCGAGCTCGGCCAGCTCCACCGCAGCCTGGCTGTCCGCCTTGGCCGACGCGATCTCGTCGAGACACGAAAAGATGCTCTCGCACGACAGCTGGCCGAACACATAGTCGAGGGCGATGCGGCGGTCGCCAAAGAAGGCCGACTTGGCGAGCGTCTCGTTGGCGGCGAGCGGGTCGGCGTCGAACTCGTGCAGCGCCTGCGAAACGAGCGAAGGGTTGAGCGCGCTCTCGGCAGGAAGCGTGCTGAGGCGGTGGGCGAGCGCGTCGATGTTGCCCGAGGTGATGTAGTGCGTGGCGAGGCCGACGAGGTAGGCCTCCTCGCCCGAGATGCGTGCGCCGGTCATGCCGAGGTACTGGCCGATGCGTCCGTCGAGGCGGGCGAGCACGCGCGTGACGCCGACGTCGGGAAAGTAGCCGATTCCGGTCTCGGGCATGGCAAACATGGTGCGCTCGGTAGCGACGCGGAAGGGCGCGTGCACCGAGAGACCGACACCGCCGCCCATGGTGATGCCGTCCATGACCGAGACAAACGTCTTGGGCTTCTTGAGCTCGCCGCCCTTGCTCTTGGTGAGCGTACGTGCGTCCTCGGCGCCCTTACCGGCGCTGTGCGCGTTGGCAGCCTCGCCGAGACGCGCGATCTTGTAGTCGAGCTGGAACTCGGACTGGAAAAAGTCGAGCGCGGTGTTGCGCACCTTGGCGTCGGACGAGTCGGCGGCCTTGACGACGGCGAGCACGTCGCCGCCGGAGCAGAGCGCACGGCCGGTACCGCGGAGGAGGATGACGTTGCAAGCGGCTGCCTGGATGCACTCGTCGAGCGCGGCATCGATGAGGTCGACCATCTGCTGGTTGAGCGCGTTGAGCGCCTTTTCGCGGTTGAGCAGGATGGTGCGCAGGCCGCCTTCGGAAAGCAGCTTGACGAGCTTGTTGTCGTCGAGCGCGGCGTTGGCACCGGCGGCGGACCCAGACTTGGGCGCAGAGACGCTCATGGAGACGGACGAAGAGAACTGGCGGGATACCTGGCTGAGCCTTGCGTTGGCGGTGTTGACGCGCTTCGAGGACATGGTGCGGGAAGCGGCGGACAGGGTGGGCAGGAAGGGAGCGAGGCGGGCTGCGGCTGTAGAGGCTTGGGGACGGGCGAGGAGGGAGGAGGTGGTGGTGCGGAGGAGTCGGGACGTCCTCATGGCGGCGGCGAGATGGTGTGGGAGCAGACAAAGCCGGAGGCCGGGACGATGCGAAGCGGACGAGTGCGAAGGAGAGTGGTGTGGAGGCGAGCAAGCAAGGAAAAGGAAGAGAGAGGCAGAGACGACAAAGGCGGGCTTCCAACCGGCCGGGGAAGCTTCGAGTCGGCTACGAAATGCGGATTCCGGTGCGCGAAAGTTGCCGATGTTAGACCCGTGAAAGGCGCCGACTTCCGATCCACCTCGAATCGGGAAACCAGCCCTCGTGCGATCGCGCAGCTCCTCGCCAAGATCAAGCAGCTCGTGCAGACCAATGCCGCTGTGGCTCGGGCAAACACTGTGACTCGGCGCCGCTTGCTCGGAGGCCTCATCACGCCGTCGAACTCGGGCGGCAATCGGAGCCAGCTCAGTGCGTCTCCCGCGAGCCTGTCGTCACCCTTGCGCAACCGGAGGGCGCCGAGCAACCGTCCCGTCATCGAGCATCGCAATACCATCCGAGCTGCGATCCGCAGGACCAGTCCCAATCCCTCGGAGATGCAGAACAGCCGCACCCTAATCCACGCATCTATGAAAGTGCAATTCAATCTGCATGATACACCGGGCCGTGTGTTGCAATGTGATGAGCAGACATGGCCGGTAACTGCAACGACCAGACACATTGCTCGCGGTGGGGATTCCAACGCCCATCTACATCCACTCGTTGTCCGACTGTTGTTCTCGGGCAGAGACTTGGCAATGAGTACGAATGGAAGCCTCGTCATCTCGCCCCATTGCGGGTCCACCACCGAGTATGCGGTGGCGAGATGAAATGCCGAGATTTGTTGGGTGGTGACGCTCTCATACCGGACATCCCGGCTTCAACACGGCGACAGGAATTATCCGCAACCGTCCCACCGTGTTTCCCACCGGTACCACTCAAGTGGATCGTGATGAATTTGGCCGAGGTTGGGGTCATGGCCGCCTTTCAGCTCCGCCAGGAGTTGACATCGGCGCCAATCTCGGCGAGGAGAACACCGGCGAAGGAATCCTGGCGGAGATCGCCACTAGGGGAGCTCTAGGCACGCAAAGCGGACAGGAGTCGTGCAGGTGAGGCGATCAATTCGATGGCGCGTGAGCTGATGGACACGCAAGTGTCCATGCGTTCCTCGCAGACGGCGGGTTTTACAGCGGTTGTGGGTTCTGCGCGGGTGGTGACAATGGGCGACTCATGCGTGTCGAGGAGTTTTGAGCATCGCCCACGCTACGAGATGAATGAGCAGTGCCGAAGGCGTCATCCGTCCCTACCTGGTCGTGGCATACAAATAGTTCGTTCTTTGCCCTTTTTCGTCGTCGAGTCGCAACTGCATCAGCTCTGTTGCAAAGACACAAGAAGCAAGTCGTGCTCGAGCAAGCGGGAGCACTTCACCTCAACTGAGCAACTCACAAGATTCGGCACAAGATGCACGCAGGACGATTCTTTGGGATCGTGCCTTTGGCGCTCATCGCCGCGCTAGCGACAACTTTGCTTTTCTCCGTTTCTCTGGTTTCTGCTGCCGGCCCGGACAGATTCGCATCAGCACCCTACGGACAAGGCAAGGTAGCGGTGGTGTTCAGCGACGTAAAGTTCGACGACAAGGCAGCGGTGTGGAGCTTGCTTGCGGACCCGCAGTACCAGCGCGTCGTGGTCGTCACCTCCGGAATCAACAAGCACAGGAATGCGGCTCAGGAGCTGGTGAATTTCGTTGACCGCCAGAACGACCACCTTGGCTCTCGAGACCTCAAAGATAAGCTGAAGATCATGCAAGGCGGCAATCCCTTGGGCGTGGACGCTCCGCACGAAGTTTGGTACGACGGCGTCCCAGCCATGCGGATTCCGCGACTGAACGCGCGTGACATGCATCGAGAGCTTGCCGGCAAAGAGGTCGCCATCTTCCAGATTGCACCGGCCCAACTCGACGATGTCAGGCTCGTTATCGACAGCGCCGACCACGGAACCGTTCAGAGTCTGATGCTGCTCCACGGCTATAACAGCCGCCAGGCTGACATGGCCGCCCAGGAACGCTTCATTCTCCAGCTGCGACCGCTCGTCAAGAGGAACAACCCGCAAGGCGAGGTGTACTTCACGTCTTCATTCCAGTCGTACGCGGCCAAGGACGGCGGAAAGCAACCGCTGGAATGGGTCGCACAACGATTCGCGCCGTACGACGTTGATCAGGCCATGCGAGACCCGTTCTGGTCTCAGCAGATTCGTGCAGGAAGTCAGTTTCTGCCGTCAGGACACCAATCGCCGCTTCCCCTCCACAGTAGAGAAGGTTTGGACAGGTACATCTTCGAAGCCCGGCGCGAGCCCGCAAGATACGCTGCCCGACGACAGGCTATCTACCACCATGTCAACGCCATCTTGAACAGCATGTCTGCCGAGCAGAAGGAGCAGAAAGCTCGACTCGTAGGCCGACTGGAAAACACCTTCAAGCCGGAATTCGGTGGTGCAAGAACAACGATCGAAATGGCTGACGCCGCACACATTGCGCATTTCCATCGCGCCCAGGCTGCCGACGGCGCTGGTGGTGTCTGGGCGAGGTATGAGCGCGGTGTCACTGCACCGGGCTCGGCGGCAGGCTTCCAGGAAGTTGCGCATCCCGCACATGCTGACGGCGTCCTTCTCCAAGGTGGACACACCGCCATGGATCGTGCGTGGATCGATCAGCTGGTGAGAAACGTGCGTGGCTGAGGGTCTGGCTTGGAAGCCATCTTCGTCCTCAAGGCCGTCACCGGCCGTCATCCAAAATATGCGCACTCGACGCTGCACTCGAGCCCCGAATTCGCAAGAATCGCGGATCGAACAGCGAGGCTTGTCCGGCAGTCTCTACAGTCCGCGCGCCCTCTCGCTGCCATCACCTTTTCCCAATGTATTTCCGGCATCTTTTTGCAACCTCTTTTTCTTCGTGATTTAATCTCATTCTTTATCCCCTTGCGACGGCAACTGCACCCTGAGCATGGCATTCAGGGTCCGCTTCTGCCACTCAGCAAGCGGGCCGAGGTCTCTCGACAACGAATCTCGGCAAGCGTTTGTGCACTTCATTTGGTCTTTGTTTCGCAGAAGAGCTGAATCCGCGGATCCGGTCTTGTGCGCAGCAGCCGTGCGCACGGATTCTGGACGTTGCCTGCTCAACTCTTGCCCACCATCATTCTCCGATCGAAAGACGGTGCAATCATGTAAGTCTTGACTATCAACGCGCTCCTCAGCACGGCCTTTGTGCTTGCCATCCTGGTGCTTGCGGCAACCAAGTTCGAGTACCGCTCGGCGCCACGCTCTTCCACGACGAAACGCAGTGCCAGGACAAGGATCACGGATTGGCAATACCGCGGTTCTACGTCCGTCGCTATAACGGCCCTCATTGCCGTGGCTGTCACCTGGGCCCAATGCACCTCGCTGGCTACGTGCGTGTGGGTGAGCGCGCTTTGCTTGCTCCTTGTTGGCATGGCTTCCATGCAAATCTCTTTCAGTCGTAGCATTGTGCTGCAACCCTGACAAGGCTCCGCGATTGCTGGCCTCAGGGTCGCGCACCACAGCATGCCGGTGCACGTAGAAAGCGTCAAACCTCTCTTGCCGAGGCGAAAATCGGCTGCATGCACTCGCGTCATTCGTCACCACCGCCGCTGCCACCGCCGCTGCCACCGCCGCTGCCACCGCCGCCGCCGGCATTCTTGGCGCCCGTCGCCGGCAGGACGTAGGTACGCGGGGGCTTTTGCTGGAACCTGGTTCGATACACCGGCTAGCCTAAAACTCGCTTCCATGCACGCTAAAAAAACGCAGCCGAGCGGGCTCTGTGGCAGATCGTGCTTCACGCCACTACCAACTCGCAATTCCATAGGAGCGCGCACCTACTGCAGATGCACTTTGTGTCGAACACGATCGACGCCTTCCGTCATCATCCTTCGGTCGGCCACAAGGGGTCGGCTCATCGACGGCGTCTGCTGATTCACTTGCCACACTAAATCGACGCGCTCGAGCCAGGCGTCGTCGCTGCGGCCCTCGTCTCGCTCCTCGTGCGCGTCTTGGCGCGTCTCGGCGAGGACGTGCCTGCGTATTGCCGCCCGGCCTTCGGCTTGGACGGGGCGCTTGGAAGTCCCTTTCCTGCTCGGCCTGATGGGCCTGCTCTGTCCGGGCGCGCTGGCGCAGTCTACGGTGCAGATTGTTGACGCGCTGGATGCGACGCAGCCGCTCGGCCTTGAGCGGTTCGAGCTGGTCGGACGGCGACGAGGCGCTGCAGCGTGGGGTGTTGCTCGACGGCCGCCTTGGGCGCTTGCATCGAGCGTCGAGGGCTTCTGCGCGACTGACTCGACGCGACAGAGGCCATATTCGACCATGCGCGCGGTGGGTGCCCGCTCGGGCGAGGCGCATCAAGTCGATGCCTGTGCGGCGCGACAGATAGCTGTTGGCCATCGTCCCCGAGCCAGGCTCGTGGCCGATGGCGAGCCGCTTAGCGGACTCGGAGATCGGGGCCTTGTCGATCGTCTGGATGATCATACGCCGCACCGCATATGAGCAGAATTCCGGAAGTCCGCATGCGTTGGCCAGCTGGTCTGTGGTGTGGTCGACCATGTCGAGCCGGTACGGCTGCGAGGCCGACACGGCCCAGCGCAGGTTGGGCGGCGGCGGCGCGACGATGGTGGCGGTGGAGCCGCCGCGCCGACCGCATCCGCCTCGTCGACCGCGTCCACGCGAGGTGGCGGAGGCGGATGGCGTGATGGCGGCAGCGGTGGATGATGATACGACGGCGGCGGGCGCTGCGACGTCGGATGCCGAGGAGGACGGAGCGACGGGGATGATGCGGCGGCGCCATCGTCCGACGAGCCGACATAGACGAGCTCAAACGCCCGGAAGACAATGACATCCACACCGGTGCAGCGGTTCCCACGGCACACTGTTCTGTCGGCAACGCGTGGACGAGCAAGCATGTGAGTCTTCTCGCGTTCGTGCAGCGGCACAAGCAGAGCCTTCAGACACCTTGACAGGATTCACGTCTTGGATACAAAAGCTCCATTTCTGGCGGTTGAGGTAGACTGGTGCTGCCACAAGGCCCTGTCTACTCGTTACGCAGAAGCAGAAGAAGAAATAGGCGCCGGAGATCTGGTTCTGCGAGGCTACAAAAAGCGGATTCCGGTGCGCCAAAGTGGCCGATGTTAGACCAGAGAAAGAGTGTAGTGGGGAAGCAGAAGGAAATGCAACTGTTGGCTGCATTTGTCCTTGCAACTCTCTGTTGGACTGGTCGACTTATGTGAAGCTTGGTCGAAGTACGATCAAGACTGAATGATGGTTCGACCATGTCCATGTCATGTGGTGAGCGCATCCTGTGCGGCCCGTCCGAGCCGACGAGAACGAGGTCCGAGAAAATCGCCGAGCGAGCCGCGAATCGGAAACCGATCGGGATGCGAGCCGATCACCGTGAGATCCGACGAATTGGAGCCAAGCCTTCGCTCTGTGTCCGCGGACTGCGGGAGATGTGAAAGGGCGGCCGTCGTGTGCGCGTGGCTGTGGTCTGCTGCCACGCACGGACGGCTTCCACTGCCCAAGTGGCCGGCAGCCGAGCTGAACCCCAACCTCGACTTCCTTCTTCCAACCTCGTCTTTGCCTCCTTACGCAATCGTCACCGGACCTCATCCGTACCTCCGCCATCGACACTTCGTATAAAGCTCTTCGCTCGCACGCACACCCTCTGCGACCGCCAACTAGACCAACATGGCGAGCATCAAGGGACCCGCTCCGGCGCCTACGTCCTTCCCCGGCGCGGACAAGCTGCGCATCGGCATTGTGCATGCTCGATGGAACGAGGAGTGCATCACGCCGCTCGTACAGGGCTGCGTCGAGACCATCACCAAGGCGGGCGTCAAGCCGGAAAACATTGTGATCGAGAGTGTGCCTGGCTCGTGGGAGCTGCCGCACGGCGTGTCGCGGCTCATCTCGGGCTCGCAGGTGCAGGCGTCGTCGAACGTGTCGGACCTCATGGGTGCCACCTCGCTGCTCGACGACAACAGCAAGCCGTCTACTCCTGTCGCAGGCTCGTCGTCCAAGCCCTCCAAGGCGGCGCTGGATGCGGTCATCGGCATCGGTGTGCTCATCAAGGGATCGACGATGCACTTTGAATACATCTCGGAATCGTGCTGCTCGGGCCTCATGCGTGTGGGCCTCGACACGGGCGTGCCGGTCATTCTTGGCGTTCTGACCGCGCTCACCGAAGACCAGGCGCTCGAGAGGAGCGGCGTCGGAAGGGGCGCCAACAAGGGCCACAACCACGGCCTCGACTGGGGATCGGCTGCGGTCGAGTATGTATCCACGCCTCCCTTTCCTCCTTGCAAACTCGCGCTGACCTTGTCTGCTTCTTCTTCTTGTTGTTTGTTTGCGATGCCAGGATGGCTCTCAAGACCAACCGATGGGCTGAAGGAAAGCTCGCCTAGCCACCAACATGCACCACGAATATCAGAGTCCGGCAGTGTCTGCAGGATGCGCCTCATAGCAGCGGGTGTGGTGCCGGTCGAAGAGAGAGCGTATGATGTGCCCGTGCTTGCTGATGAGTTCACTCACGCAACGTACCTGCACTTGAGCGCTTGAGTTCCGGGCTGAGCTGGTCGGAAGGGTGCCGAACGGCGCAGCTGACCCGATCCAAGTGCCATCGATCGGGATCTAGCCCCGCTTCTGCCGAGTGAGCGTCGTGCATTGCAGTCTGCTGCGGTATCCTTCGCACGAGTGAGAAGCTTTTAGAGTGCTGCTCGACGGATGTATCGGCGGTGCGAGGCTGTTCGTATTTAAGCTTGGCTCGGATGCGGGATTTGCGTATTCTTACCCCGCACCGAGTGGAGCGGTTCGGCGGCTGTCGGCGAATCGGTGTTGGGATCGTGCAGCTCAATCATTGCCCCTTTGGTTGGGGCCAGCACCGACGCTGACTTTGCTTGCTACCACCACCATCATTGAAGCCTGAGGCTGGGATACGATGTCTCGCGTCTTGTACTACCTCGAGGACTCGCGCGCGTTCCGCGTGGCATGGGCATTGGAGGAGCTCGAGCTTGACTACGACCTCAAGCACTACCGACGCATCCAAGGCAAACGAGCCGAACCTACGCTCAAGTCCGAATCTGGCAACCCGCTCGGCAAGTCACCCTACCTCGTCGACTCGGACGTCCAACTGGGAGAATCGGCTGCGCAAGTCAAGTACCTCATCCAGCGTTACGCTCCCGAAAGCTCGCTTCTAGGTCCCGTGGACGATTGGCAGAAGCGGGGCGATGTCGAGGCGTGGATCTCGTTCAGCGAGGGCATGATGGTGCATACCCTGGCGGCCATCTACCCTCGCTGGTTCAGCGACGCTTCCTCGGCCTCGCAAATCGAAGCCAAGATGACGCCCAACATTCAGAACAACCTCAACGCGCTAGAATCCGCCCTGGCTGGCAACGACTACCTCGTAGGGGATAGCCTGACAGCAGCCGATCTCATGTGCGTCTTCTCCGCCGAATACACCCTCTACATGGACACCGGCATCTCGTCGGATGGGAAAAAGAAGCAAGACTGGCCAAACACGCTGGCCTGGCTCAAGCGCTGCGCACAACGCCCAGCCTACCAACGTGTCCTCCAAAAGGGCGCCACACACAAGTTCACCGTGACCGATTAGACTCCGTCCACCACCTGCCATGAACGCATATGCCTGTGCCAAGTGTGGTTGGTTCGAGAACTGTGTTTGATTTTTTTTTGGGGGGGGGGGAAGAGGGGTCGTGACACAGGACTCGGCTGAGAACGCGAGTCGGGCCTCAACCGTGCGCCGCTGGTGGCCCCACTCTGAGCGGATAGCGCTGTAGACGTTGGCGACTCGATTAGTCGAGCTTGTCCACCTCGGTCTCCTTCTTGTCGGCCTCGTCAAAGTTCTCGACGACATCGGGCACGTCGTCGTCGTCTTTGGAGGCGCCCGCAGCGGCTTGCGACGCGGCGTGTTGGGCGTTCATGGCCTGGTACGACTCGGCGAGCTTGCGCAGCGAGGCGAGCGAGTCAGGGCCGAGCTGGTTCAGGATACCGGGCACAAGCTCGGTGAGCTCCTTGTCGACGCCGTTGCCGTACACGGCAAACGTGTTGCTGGTGGGAAGGCCGTGGACTGTTTGCGAATGCAAGGCAAAGTGTCAGTACGTCGATCGGGTGTGCGAATGCTTGGCTGCCGCTGCATGTGTTGTCGAGTTGTCGGCTTGGTCCCGACTATGGCGTGGGTGCTCCAGATTGAAACATCTGCAGTCGTGCTTCCATCCCGGTCTCTCTGTCGCGGCCCTCGTCCGATGCCGCTTGAGATCGCCTGGCTCTGCACCCTCTGATCATGGGGAGCGGACCTGTTCCTCCCACCGGCTGGCACGACCTGCAATCCTGGTTATAGTATGCGCTGTCCATCTGGAATAGCGGTGGCTAGCTCCGTGCGTCGTGGAAAATCGGCGTGATGATGCAAGTCGGCATGGCGGAAACAACTTACCCTTGGGAGCGGCAAAGTGAAGGACGTTGCCGTCCTCCTTGAACATGTTGACCTCCTCGATACCAGACACGGGCTCCACCTGGAGCTTCTTGAGCGCGGCCTGGAGCTTGGGGTCCTCACCGCCGGGGCCCTTGGGCTTGGGGGCCATCTTTCGGCGAGGGGTACCCTTGCCGCCTGCGTGAGAGTTGCAAGAAGTGGCGCGCCGGTATTCGACCGAGTCGGCAAGAGTCATGCCAGGCAAGGCAGAGTATGCGAGATGGAACGTGTGGTTGATCGATGGTCGCCGATGCAAGAGAGCGAGAGCCAAGCGTGATGATAGCCGGTTTGATAGGGCGGAGATGCCGATACGGAGCAAAAAGAGCAAAAAGACGAGTCGCATGGATCAGCAAGGTGCGCGATCGAGAGCTGAGCGGAGGCGATGCGATGCGATGCGGCTGGCAGCTCGAGCGCATCTTGGGTCGCAATTGGTCGCCAATGTCAACGTACCGGTTCGGCTGGCGGCCTGGAGTCGGGCGAGCTTTTCCTGGTTGAGAACCATATTGAACGAGGGGGATGCAGAAGCCGAAACGGAAAGAAAGAGACAAGAAGAAAGGTCGAGGCGAAGATGTGGGGGCAAGAACAGAAGCAGAAGACTGGCGAGCTCAGACGACTTGCAGAACGAGCCACGACGACAACGAGCGGCCACGATGGCCGGACCTCTCTCTCTGCCTCTCTCTCGGGAGAGAGAGACTGCGTCGACTCTTGAGCGCAGAAGAGCTGCACGCAACAGCAGCACTCGCCGCTTCTTCGCGCCGCCCCCGATTGGGTCGCTCGCCGCGACGTCGTCTGCTGCTGCGCTCTGTGCTGGGCTGCGTGCGCTGCGCTCCAATTCTGACCCCGCGCTTTCGCTTGGGCACGCTTCTCGGCCGTCTGAGTTTTCGCCCAATTTTCTCGCGGGCTTTGCAGCTCCGAGCGCAGATGCGCAAGTGATCAGCCCGGCGCCCAGTCCCAAGAAGAAGGCCACAGAGACCCAGAGACGCACAGGAGTGCACCTTCCAACTTCAGCCTGCTAGCGTCTGTCTTGCTTGAAGCCTTGTCGTACTCGGTGATGTTGGGCCGAATCGGCTCTGCCTCGCAGACCACAGTATGTCTGCTGCAGCTATATTGAGAGATGCCAAACTCAGAAAGCTTGAGACTGCAAGACACCCGCCAGCATGTCACACCGCCATCACAGCGAGAAAGCTGCGGGGAGGACGCCGCAGCTAGAAGAATCCAAGCTTCGCCTGGACCCATCAAACAAGCCGCCAGTCTAACAAGCGACGGATTTTTTGCACCAACTCGGACGACTTCGGACTGTCCTTTTCCATTAGAAGCTGTGAGACCGTACAGCTACACAGCTTCCGATCTCGGCAAATGGGCATCTGAACCCGTCTCTGCAGCTGGTGGTCGAAATTGAATTGACTCGAATGCTAGGCAGCGACGCCCGAGAACGGCCGCTCAGGTCAAAGTGGCGGCCGGGTCGATGTAGAAATTGGGCAAAAACTCGAAACTCAAGACCACACTTCAAGAAGAATTCGGGCGCCCCGAAGCAGAGCTGAGAGCGGGGCCATCGTCCGAGAGAGAGCGAGAAGGGCGCTTGCGTGCGATGCGGCTTGCAGCCTGCAGTGCGCAACCTGGAGATCCGGATGTCAATCTTCTCTTCTAGCCTACATCACCCCCTCTTGCATCCTCGGCATCTCGCATCGTCAACTCTGGCTCATCACGCTCTCTCTCTCGGTAGCGCTCGCCAGTCGATTTCCAGGCCGTCTACGTTTCGCATCGTTCACATCGAGGCTCCGTCCGTCCAAACTCGGTCACCTTTCCTAGGATCACCCGCGCCCGCGCATCGCACATAATCACAATGGCCAGCTCCCCAGTCTTGAACGTAAGTCTCCGTCGCAGGAACGTCTCGCGTTCGTCGAGATTGGCTCCCAGACAGGCTGGCACCGTTGCACAGCTCGGAACTTTCCCGAATCGAGCATCAGCGCATCCGTCTCTCGCGTCTTTGTGGCCTCCCGTCGGCGCATGCTTTGACGAGCAACCCGACTCCCTTCCGATGGCAAAGCATCCCGCGCAGACGAGCGTATACTGACAGAATCCTTTGCATTCTTTCCTCGACTCCCTGGTCTCCGCCTGAACCGCACTCCACGATCTCTGCACTTGGCCAACGTTTGCACACACTCGCCCGCGCTGCAACTCTCCGCTGGATCGTCTCGACAGGTCGTCCGCTACTCGGCACTCGTCGGCGGCATCGGATACGGCATCCTGCACCGCAGGACATTGCAAGCCAAGGCGGACGTCAAGGCAGCCCACGCCGAGTACAAGCACAAGGAGCAGCTCATCCAAAAGGCAAAGGAGGCGTACAAGAACCGCCTCGTCGCCAAGCAGAGCTCGTCGGGAGGTACGTACAAATGCATGCTGCTCGCACCAGCGCGGTCATCGACTCCAAGGTCTTGTCTATGTTGGAGGAATGGTGCAGATAAAGCGGTCGGAGGGCGCCGAAAGAGGGGGATGCCAGATGCATACAGCGACGCGGGCTAGGAAGAGGCAGACGAGCAAAGGGGAGGGAGAGAGAATGTCGCAGACATTCCGTCCGTGCGAGACTGCTGCTCAGTGATCCGACAGACGTCTCGCCCCTCGCCCCAAGGTCGCATGTCGCTAGCTCGAGCGGTGGCGAGTTTTCGAGGAAGAGTCTGGCGAGCGCGAACCGGGCTGTGCCGTTTGTGCATTGTCACGGATATCTGACCGTGAAATCACGGCCGAGGGAAGGATGCGGAAGGCGGATGGACACGGAAAGCACGCTTGAGGAGAACGGAGGGCAATCCGACGACAGGTCCGCTGGTTGAATCGCGAGCAGCCCGCACAGTGCTCAACCCACGCGATCGAAGCTCATACTGACTCCTCCCTGCGCTTGTTTTTCTCTTTTTGACAACTTTAGTCGAGACGGACCCCGAGAGCCCAGCATTCGACTTGGAAAAGTTCCTCCTCAAGGTCGAGCAGGAGAACTAAAGGCGCTCGTCATGGTTGCGATTCTTGGTCCCTTCTTCGTCTGCTCGGCCACGACACTTGCACAGGCTATGTCTGTGCTCGCACACTAGATCTACCGCAGCAATTCTAAAACCTCGTTGGTCCATATTGGTCCTTGGAGCGTGAGAGTGTGACTTTGACGCATGAGAATGTGACTTTTGACGGCAGTCAAAGGGGCAAAAAAAAGGGCAAAAGGAAACCGCAGCACCCAGGATTCCCGCGTGGTCCCCCACCGCAGTACTGACTAGGCGATACCGTGCTTAACTTCGCAGATCGGACGGGATGCGGTGCTTTCACGGTTCTATGGCCGCAGATGTTTGGTCCTTCCGAAGAAGTGTTGGTAATCAGAGTGTCGAGACTGTGAGATGTGGGAAGCTCGCATTGGGTGAGACGCGACATGATGTGCTCCTAGAAAGTGGCTCGGATGGTCACTCAGTTGAGTGTGGGTTCCTGCGTATTGTCACGCCGCTCTGGGCTGTCACATCACCTTGGTGTCGGCTCGTCCAGAACACTCCCACGCTCGGTTTCAAGGTTCAGACCTCTCACCACGCTCATCACCCGCTGCGCCTCGGAGAAGCCGCGTACCTGTAAGCTGAATGGGATGCAGATCCTCTGAATAGGAACGTGATGTCGTGTGCAGCTTCGCTTGCTGGACGGCGAGTCGGCCCCGTCGCGCTTTGCAGATCCATCCGCACTTGTTTTCAGAAATTGCGAAGAACGTCGAGCAAAGCGCACGTTCTCGCCGTTTCACAGCGGTTCCCGCTCGACGAACGTTGCGATTCGCTGCACGTTTCCGACCGCCGGCGCAGCGTCCTGACTCCGCCCGCAGCTCGCCATCCTGGACAACATCAAGCGCGACTCGGGACCATCTCACTCACGAGTCGATCATGATTGCCAGGAGGGCATCCCGAGCATCCGGCTTATCTTGTGCACCATGTGACTCAAGCTCGGCGCAGCCCGAGCGACTACCGTTAATCGGTAACCGAGCTCGAGCGGGTGATTGCTACTCGGTGGTGTTGCTGCCGATAACGCACCGCATGCACCACCCTTCGCTTAGCGCAGAGGCGACAAACTCGCCTCGGCTCGGATCACCATCTTCCTTTTTTCGCATCTTCCGCCCACGGCTACTTTTGTGCCTGGCCGACGGCTCATCCAGACGCCGCGGCTGGCCAGCAAATGAAGGCAACACATCAGTCAACAGCCGCTGTCAAATTTATGCATCCCCCGCACGCACGCCACACCACCAATGCGAGTATATAATAAGAAGCTCATGTGCGCGAACACGACCGCATCTGTTTTTCCCCTATCTAGACGTACTCCACGAGAACGGTCGGAATCGATGATGCTGCTGAATAACTTCATTTCGGCGGCAGTCGTGCTCGCTGGCTTTGCCGCCGCTTGCCCAGGCATCGACCACGCGCAGGGCCTGGCTCCCCGCACTCCTGATCATTCGATCCAGCCGAGCGGCGGCGAAACACTCCTTCGCGATCTCACTTGGGGCGATATGGTGGCTCTACACCTCACAGACGTTCACGGCTGGTATCAAGGGCACAAAAAGCAGAGCGAGCCTGAACCCAACTATTCAGGCGACTGGGGCGACTTTGCCTCGTTCGTATCGCACATGCGCAAGCTCGCCAAGAAGAAGGGAGTCGATCTGATCCTTGTCGACACGGGAGATCTACACGACGGAGCAGGTCTTAGCGATGGCTACCCTGCCGGCCAGGTCGACGGCCAGGTTTCGAACCAGTTCCACGCCATGGTCGACTTTGATCTCCTCACAGTTGGCAATCACGAGCTGTACAAGTATGAGAACGCTTGGAACACCTTGACCGAGTTTGTCCCAAAGACTCACGGTCGCTACATGGGCTCCAACGTCAAAGTCAGCCATGCTCCACCTCGCGGCGGCGGAGCCAACGTGACCTACAACTTTGGCGAGCAGTTCGTCAAGTTCAAGACCGACCACGGACGCAAGGTGACTTCGCTCGGTGTGCTCTTCAACTTCACCGGTGCCGACCAGGGCATCACTGTCCAGGACCCAGCCAAGATGGTCCTCGAGCCGTGGTTCGCCGACGCGATCAAGGATGAGCCCGACGTCTTCATCGTCACGGGCCACATGCCCGTGCGCAAGGACCAGTTCCCCGTCGTCATAGACGCCATCCGCAAGCTGCACCCGACCACTCCCATCATGGTGCTCGGCGGACACTCGCACATCCGCGACTGCACCACGTACGACAAGTACTCGATGGGCATCGAGTCTGGCCGCTACCTCGAGACCATCGGCTGGCTCTCGATGAACTTTACGCAGGACGGCCCAACGTTCAGCCGCTCGTACATCGATGCCAACCGTCGCAACTACGCCTACCACGCCGGCCTCTCGTCCAAGCCCACCAAGTTCGACACGGCGCTCGGCAAGAAGATCACGCGCCAGATGAACCAGGTCGCCGACGCGTGGAACCTCTCGCACGTCTACGGCAACGCCCCGCAGGACTACTACCTGCAGCGCGTGCCCATCAACGACACGTCGTCGCTCATCAACTTTATGACGAACAAGGTGCTGCCCACGGTCATCTCGACGTCCAACGCGGAGCGCAAGGGCGTGCCCAACCTCGTGATCGCCAACAGCGGCTCGCAGCGCTTCGACCTCTACGCGGGACCCTTCACCAAGAACGACCAGTACATCGTGTCGCCGTTCACCGACGCATTCCAGTACATCAAGGACGTGCCGTACCAGTACGCTAGCCAGATCATCCACAGTCTCAACCACGACAAGGCGGCGCAGGCGTCGAGCAGGAGACGCAGCGCCGAGGACGACGAGGTGGAAAAGGATCTGTATGCCAAGGGCCACGTGTCGCACATCTACAACCGCTGGATGAAGGAGCAGCACCACTTTGCGTCGAACGAGGCTGCGCTCGACCTGGCCAAGCTCGATGCGCGTGCTGCTGCGGCGCAGGCTCAGCGCACGCTCGGCTACGTGACCAAGGACGACTGCCCTGGCGATGGCGACGACACCATCCACAACGCCATCCCCTTTGCGTCGGTGCCGGACTACGTGCAGAGCCCCGTGACGGGCGACAATGTCGGACCGACCGACAAGGTGGACGTCATCTTCCTCGATTTCATCGCCAAGAACGTCGTGCGCATCCTCAACGGCCTCCAGACCGAGCGCACCTACTCGCTCTCGGACGTGGCGGCGTACAACCAGTACACCACCCAGGACATCTACCCGCTCTATGCCGAGCAGGTGTGGGCCAAGAACGCCACTGCCTAGACAGAGTTCCGCGCGCATGTTCGATCCGCAGCTGAGGCGGAACTAGAAATGGAAATGGAAACGTGGTCAGAGCGAGAGCACGACAGTGTGTTGAAGGGACGAGCGAGTGAGGCACGGCGCTTTTTGAAGTGTCGAGTTGTCGAGGCTGCGGGAACCAATTCTCGGAAAGCGGAAGTGCAATTGCGGGGCGGCGGTTTGCAGTTCAGTGGAGGATGCACGTGTGGTGGTGGCTTGGACCTGACCACCATCAAGCTCGGCAAGAGTGGGCGTACATGTGCAGCTTCATCAGTGTGCGTCCAAGGCTCCAACGATGGACGCGACGACGACAACAACAACAACAACAAGTGGGGCCGGTGGTGGGGCAGCCAACAGCACCGAGCTGATGATTGCGCTGTCGCAGATCCAGCAGCTGATTCCGCTTCTGGAGCACCGGCCCGGTGGACTTGTGCATCTTGTTTCGAGTCTGCTCATCCCACTTTCTGCCGAGGCGGGTGCGGAGGCTATGCAGCGGTATCGAGCCAATGTGGACCATGCCTTCCGCGTGTCTGCCGAGCTGGTGGCGCGAACCCAGGGAGGTCCCGTGGGGACAGCGTTGGAGCTGGCGGAAAGGTTGATGGACGACGGCGAGAGTAAGAGGTTGCTGCGGGTGCGTAGGAAGAGGAGGCTGTTTACGGAACAGGAAAAGCTCCTCGATGGTAGCGGTCCACCAATCCCACAACCCCGACCTCAAGCTGCAGGATCGAAGCAAGATGCAGAAGCGGGGGTGTTGCCGGCGCTGCCTTTGACATCGGCGCAGCAAGATCTGGCCTGGCCAACGTCGGCAGACGCCGTGCAGCAGTACCTCCGTGCGCTACATGGGTACCTCGAACAGGCTTTCAAGGGGAAGGGCCGCGATGGGGCGCTCAAACACGTCAAGGCACGCGTGGCGAGCTTCGGTCAGGCTGGATTTGAAGTCGAAGTGCACGTTAGCCCCATCCTCAGGGCAAGGATCGAGGTGACGGTGGCAGAATCGAGCATCGACATTGCCTCGCTTGCTGTTGGTGCGATGACCGAGTCGATCGTAAGTGCAAGTGCCCCTCCCCAAGGCGCGACCGTGTTGCGATCTCTCCAAGACACTGCTGACACTTGCCCCTTGGATGCATAGACCTCAACAACGCCATCTGCATTCCCCATCTTTCGCGCACTGTCGAGCGACGTACTCACACATACCAAGCGCGCCCAACGCGCTCCCGCACCCGCACACGCGCACGCGGCAGTGTGGTCCGCCTACGCAGGTGTCACTGAAACCATCGCGCGGCTCATCCTCTCAGCGGCGCAGTTTCAGACCTAGTCACGAATGCAAATGCATGTATTTGTATCCGATTTGACGGATCTAGCCGGTCTTTTCGGTCTTTGTTTCCTCCCGAGTCGATGCCAATGTGGAGCTCTGAGACGAAGCAGAGGAGGAAGTGGATGCGGCCGAAGACGATGCGGATGAAGTGCGTCGCTTGGTGGGCGACTTTAACGCCGACGATCGCGACGACGGTCGGGACCTCTTGTTGCTCTTGCCCTCCGTGGCCGAGCCTGTCTTTTCGATGAGTGCACGGCTGGTGTCGACGTACTGCTTCCATCTGCGTTCGAAGCTCTCGGTGAGCCTAGCAGCCACGCCTTGGCTCCCGGGCACACGGTCGGCGGAGATCGAGATGGTAAAGTCGCCACCGTACGAGCAGATGCCGATGCCCAGCGTGCCCTTGCCCGCCTGGGGTGGCAGAGCGGTCCAGCGCACCACCTCCTGCCCCGCCAGCTCGATGCGCTGCTTGGACGGACACGGCACATTCGTCACCACGGCGGTGAAAGAGGTCAGCACGCGCTCGGTCACCCACACCGTAGGCCACCGAAGCACGTTCCATCCGACCTTGGGCAACAGGCCGAACGGGATGGGAAAGGCAACGGGCATCTGGCCGGTGAGCTGGATCATGTAGAAAAAGATTTTGGGCAGCAGCGAGTTTTTGAGGATGTTGAGACGCGAATGCGTCGTGTGCAGACGTCGGTGCAGCACTCGCACGTCGGTGGGGAGACCCTTGGTGGTGGGAAGATAGGCGATGCCACCCGTGGACAGGTTGCGCATGGACCAGTCGCCCGGCTCGCGGATCGAGATGGGGATCATGATGCCGATGGGCGACGGCAGGATGCGGTGCGACAGTCGACGCAGGCGGTTGAGCAAACCGGGCTCGTCCGGTCGGCGGTCAAGCTCGTCGTTGATCACATCCGCAATCACGGTGCAGATGATGTCGTTGACCGTAAGGTGCGTGCCGATGAGCGGACGAGAGTAGCGCTTGCCGCCTTGCACCTTGTCGAGCAGCGTGCCCGGCTGGACGCCCGAGAAGGCCTTGGAGATCAGCTTGACCTCGCCGAGCGGGAACGAGGGCGACACGCTAAATTCCTTTTCGGGCTTGCGCGGACCCGGGTAGCTGGCGGTGACGTAGCGCTGGCGCCAGAAGGTGGCGACGAAGAAGAAGCTCGTCGAGACGGCGAGGGTGACGCAGCCGGCGAGGTCGGTGATGAGCGAGACGAGCCAGCTGGTCCAGTAGAGCGCCATCATGACGAGCTGGAGCGCGATGGTGCCGTGGAATCGGTCGAGGCTGGCGAGCTTCTTGTTCATGCGCGAGGGCAGCGCCTTGCCCTGCTTGGCGTCGCTAAGCAGCTGTGCGCCGTCGGCCATCATGCTCTCGAGCTTGGAGCCGAGCGAGGTGACGAAAAGCTGGCTCATGATGAAGCCCTGTCCGTCGGCGAGCGTGTGGTGGCCGCGGATCACGCAGGCTCCCTTGGCGCCGGTGTCCTGGTCGACAAAGTTTTCGAGCACAGCCACGCTCCACAGCGGACGCGTGTAGTCCCAGTCGCGCGCGATGAAGTCGGAGGCGAAGCTCTCGAGCTCGCGCTTGCCCGCGGCGCCGGGCAGGGTTTCGGAGCGGATGTGCCAGCTCATGTCAAAGTCGTCGTCGTTGATAAAGACGGTGCCGTGGAAGAAGCGGCCGACGTCGGCGAGCTTCTGGGTGTACTTGGGGAAGTGGCCGATCTGTCGAGCCATGGATTCCTGGATGTGCTCGAGTTTGGCGGGCTCCTTAAAAGTGTAGGTGGCGGTGCAGATGGGGTTGAAGGAGCTGATGCCGTCGATGAGCAGCCACATGTTGTCGATGCCGCCGATGGCGTTGGCGCGGCTGAAGATCTCGTACTGCACCAGGCGCTCGATCTGTTCGGCGGCGGCGAGGGTGGTGCGTGCAATGCGCTCGAGCACGCCACCCTTGCGCTGGTCTGCGAGCTTCTGCAGCGCCTCCTCTGCGCGTTCGGCGACATTGTGCACAGCCGCACCGAGCGTGGGCGTATTGTAGCCCGACGTCCACGGGCTTTCGTCGAGAGCGGATGCGACGCCGGGGAAGAGCGGGAAGAAGGCCTTGCTGGCGATGGAAGGCGTGTCGTTGGGCTTGGAGCTGGATGATGAAATGGACGACGAGATGCCGTTCATGCGCGCAAAACGAGAGGAAGACTGCAGCTTGGGGCTGCGGTGGCGTGCGCCATCGCCAGCTGCTCCATTGCCAGCTCCTCCCTTGACCTTGGCGGCGGGCGAGGAGGTGCTGTGGCTGGCCCGCGCGGGTTCCTGTGCAGCCGACATCCTTGTCTACCGCGAGTCTATGAGATGTGTCCAAGATGGGATGGGTGGATGGACGACTATAAGAGACGGAGCATGAGGGTGGAATGCAGGAAGGACGTGGTTGTAAGGAACGATGACAGGAGTTCGACCGCGTCATTTGGCTGTTCGGGGTCGTACAATCAAAAGTTGCCCCGGCAATTCAGCCCAGCGTCACCTCATCGATTCGGCTCATCATCGATTCGGCTCAAACTGACGCAGACATCCGAACGGCAATAAGTGGAGGGCACTGCGAATTAAAGTTCAATTGTTTATATTGTTGAGCTAACATTTTGAAGACGCCAAAATGCTAACCCGAGTTCCGCCTTTTGGACGTCGACGCGCCGCGGCCATCCGCTTCTGCGCGGTCCCACCTTGCTTCTCGACCTCCTCGTCGTCCTGCCCATCAGTCGTTCCGTGTGCAGACACATTGCGCACTCCGTCGCAGCTGCACATCATGCCGGCGTCGTCAGCGGCCCCAGTTGCAGCAGCCGACAAGGCCACCAACAACGACACCACCAAGGCCGCCGACTCTACACCTCACACGCCCAAGGATGCCTCATCTACGCCCCTGCCCACCGCCTCGACCTCGACAGGAGGATCAGCAACTGCTGCTGCTGCTGCTGCAAACGATGCGGCTGGGGGCGTGTTCAGCAATCCTGACATGACCGCCGCCGTACTCGCCTACCTCCAGAAACGCGGCTTTGATCGCGTCGAAGCCGCCTTCAAGGCAGAGCTCGATGCACTCGCTTCCGGCGGCACGCCAGAGCAGGCTGCCGCGGCTGCCGCAGATACACTCGGTCGCTCGCCAACAGTAGGCTTGGAAGATCTCGCTGCCAAAAACGCCCCGCGTACGACCAACGACAAGGACGGCGACAAGGACAAGGATGCAAATACGAACGCCGCCGCCGCCGCCGCCGACGCCGACCTCACCATCGCAGAGGACGGCGGAGTCTCGGCCGCAGCCGCACAGGCTCTGCTCCTGGATCCCACCGATCGCGCCCGTGGCTTCGCCATGCTCAAGCAGTGGTGTCACGGCAGTCTCGACATCTACCAGCCCGAGCTTCTGCCCATCCTCCTCCCGCTCTTCGTCCACTCCTTCCTCGACCTCGTCCTGCTTGGACACGGCCCGGCCGCCTCGGCGCTCTACTCTGCGCACGCCGCCTCTTTCCTGCCAACCCACACGGCGCTGCTCTCCCAGATCCGCTCGCTCGCCCTCCCCTCGCACATCCAGACCGACGCGCTCGCCCAGCGCTTCCGCTCCGAACGATACGTCGTCAAGATGTCCAACACTGTATTCAGCCTGCTGCTCGGCTGGCTCACCGACGGAGGCGGGCCCGTCTCGGGCTCCATCGGCGGTCTCGAGGAGGCGGAGGCACCCGCAAGGCGTGGCAGAGAGGCCATGCTCAAGATCATCAACGAGCGCTGCCGAATCCAGGTGCTCGCCGCCCAGCCTTACCAGATCGATGCAGCCGTCCTCGAGGAAGGCACCGGTCTCACCGGCGCCGGTCCCACCTACTCGAGCCTCTCTGCCAGCGCCGCAGGTCGCAGCCGCATTCACTCGGCCCTCTCCAAGAACGCCATCTCGCACGGCGACGCCCTCGCCGAGTTCAACGCAAAAGCAGCCGGACCGCAGCTCAAGCTGCATCCCTCCGTACCGCTCAACGAGCGCCTGGAGAACGAGGTGCAGAAGGAGCTCACCGAAGTCGAGCGCCGCGAAAAGGAGACGATCGCTGCCGTGCAGGCAGACGAGGCCAAGACCAAGGATGCAGATGCGGCGGGCACCAGCGGTGCAGGTGCGGCCACGTTGCAGGCAGGTGTGGAAGCCGGCGCCGTGGAGCAGCAGCAGCAGCAGGACGGAGATACAACCATGCAGGATGCGAGCACTACCGAGCGCGGCGGCGACGACCAGGACAGCTCGAGTCGTGCGAGGACCGCATCCGTGCGACCGTCGGAAGCGACATCGAGTGCGGCTGCAGCTGCGACCGAAGTCGTCAAGCTGGCCGGCGCCACGGGTCCCGACTTTTCGGCAGGGCTGCTGGCGGCGGGCATCGACGATCTTCCGCCTCAGGCGCCCACGTTCCGGACGGTGGATGTGAAGCGCGAAGTGCAGCGCATCCGCGATGCGCGCAAACGCATCCGTCTGGATCCTTCGCTCGCGACGTCCGGCGCGGCGACGTTCACGTCGGGCGTGCGCGATGCGGCGGTGAATGCGCTGGGCGAGTCGGGTGCCAATGCGGCGCGCGTGGCGGCGCTGCCGTCGGTGTGCGCCTACACCTTCCACGATGCCGACGACGGCATAACGTGCTCGACGTTCTCGAGCGACATCACCATGATGGCCGCCGGCTTCGAAGAGTCGTTTGTGCAGATCTGGTCGCTCAAGGGCGAAAAGCTGCGGGCGGTGCGCGGCAACCCCAACCTGTCGTCGATCCGCGACAGCAAGTCGCTCGCGCGCCAACGCGAGGCAGAGGCCTACTCGACACGTCGGCTCATCGGTCACTCGGGCCCCGTGTACGGCGTGGACTTTGATCCCGTCGGTGGCTCGGCGTCGGCGCCGCGTCATCTGCTCAGCTGCTCGGCAGACGCAACCGCGCGACTGTGGAGCCTAGACACGTACAGCGCGCTGGTGGCGTATCGGGGTCATCAGCACCCCGTGTGGGATGTAAAGTGGAGTCCGCTCGGCACGTACTTTGCCACGGCCAGTGCGGACAAGACGGCGCGGCTGTGGAGTACGGAGCGGGTGAATCCGCTGCGCATGTATGCGGGCCATCTATCGGACGTCGACTGCCTCACGTTCCATCCGAACAGTCTGTACCTTGCCACGGGCTCGTCGGATCGCAGTTGTCGACTGTGGGACGTTCAGCGCGGTGCGTGCGTGCGGCTGTTTGTGGGGCATCAGTCTCCGATCTCGTGCGTGCGAATCAGCCCGGACGGTCGCTACCTCGCGTCTGCGGCTGCGGGCAACGGAACAGCAGCGCAGTTCGGCGGAGTGGACGGCATGGATCCCACTTCGCAGGGGGCGCACATGAACGACACGTCGATCTCGCTGTGGGATCTGGCGAGCGGACGCAGGATCAAAAAGATGTGGGGCCACTCGGAGCGCGTCTACTCGATGGACTTTTCCGCCGACGGATCGCTGCTCGTCACGGGCAGTCAGGACTGCAGCGTGCGATGCTGGGACGTGAGGGCGGTGGGAGGCGCGCGAAAGACGCCGTCCAAGGGATCGCTGGAAGCACAACAGGCCAGCGCAGCAGCAGCAGCGGCAGCGGCCATGGCGACATCGGCAGGCGCACCGCCAAGTGTCGAGCAGCTCAGCAACGGCTCGCTCGCCAGCGCGGCGCTGGCAGCAAGCCAGATGGGCGCCGACCTGGCCAACGCAAGTGCCGACTGCGTCGCCACCTTCCACACCAAAAAGACGCCCGTGTTGGACGTCCACTTTACCCCGCGCAACCTCTGCCTCGTCGCCGGCGTCTACGCCGACTAGCAATGTACCACCATCCATCTTCCGTCGTGTGTGCTCGGCCGTGTCTGCCTCCTCTCGAAAGCAGCGAGCGAGGATGCAGTGCGGCGGCTGCGTGTAGCGCAAAAAAGACAGGCTGCGTTGAAGGGGAATCGAACCCCTATCTTCTGCGTACTAATGATTACATAATCACGAGATGGAAAGCAGAAATACTGGCCATTGTACTATCAACGCGTGCTCTAACATTGCGTGGGGCTGTTTGTGTATAGAATTCAGCTTCCTCTCTTAGGTGTTTGGTGCGATGCCAAGTGTGGGCAAGGGATGGTCGAATTGCAACAACGGGTGGAAAAGGAGCAGCGCGTGCTTGTGTGCCTTGCAAGGCGTTGCTGGGCGCGCGCGGGTCCAAGTGTTGAACCGTCTGTTGACGGCCAGGGAGGCTCGAGCGCGCCTTTGGGTCGACTGACGCGCGCTGCGATGGGGTCGACGCTTTCTTCGCGTCTTGGCTGGGCTTTGTGATTGACTGACTGCGCATACGAATTTTGGAAATGCAGCCGGCGTGTGATCAGTAAAGGGCGAATACAAAGCCAGACGCACGAGGGTGTTCAACGACGCGCCCGACCGGCTAGCTGTGTGCATCGACTCTGGGCTCAACTGCCCGCACAGTTTTTTTTTTCCCTCTGTGAATTCAAAATGCGAAAATGAATCAGTGGAATCAAAGGGAAGAGAGCAGCTCAGCCCCCCCGGCCTCTGCGCTCGTCCCCCCTTCTTCCCCTTCCGCCCCTGCTGTTTAGCCTCGAGTTTTTTTCCTCGCAGACAGACACGCCGCGCCGCGAACACACCAACAGCCCGCGCGGTCACAGCAGCAGCAGGCAGCTGGCAGCAGGCAGCAGCCAACACACACTCTCGCAGCGCGCTCTGCCCTCGCAGCTCAGTTGCGGCCGGCTCAGCCAGCAAAGCCAGTCGCAGCAGCCCGTCAGCACCGCTCAGCCAAAGCTCAGCCAGCCAGCCAGCCAGCCAGCACTCGTCGTCGCCATCGCAGCCGAGCGTATCGCTGAGCCGCCGCCTCGCCATCTTGCCTTCCTGCATCCACGACCTGCCATCCTCTCCTCCCGCCTCCACCCAGCTGTCCTTGTCGTTTCCTGCTCAGCTGCGGCGAATCCATTCACTCCTCAAACCCACGCCTTGGTTCCGATCATCAACGCTCGATAAGCGCCCGCATCGCGATCCACACTTTGTCTTGTCGTCTCTCGGTCACGCGGTCAGCTCTGGGTCTCGCCTCTTTGTTCCCATCGTCTCCCTCCATCCTACATTTGCCTTGCCGCAGCCCCGACATCGCACGCCGCTGCACGATCATCGAGGCATCCGTCTGCTCCAGCGCCAACCATCGCGAGTGTCGTCTTTTTTTCACCCGCTGGCATCCGCAGCCAAGACGCCTCTCACGACTCGTTCGCATCGTATCAACGCTATCACCGCCCGTTGATCGCGCCAGCATCCGTTCCGGTACAGCTGCTGAATCGCTCTCGTCAGCTGTCTCCGTGACCTCCACAAGCCCCAAGTCTCGCTCGAAAGCATTCTCATAGCGAGTCGTTTGCGCTTCTCCCTCCCTCTTCACTTCGTAAGTATGATCTCATCCGCCCGCTTCAAAGATCGGTCAGCATCCGAGTCGTTCCATCCGATCCACGACAAGATCGACAATCGCAGTCGCAACCAACGCCTTCCGACCGTGGCCTGCATTTTGTGTCGAAATGGGCGCAGTGCCCATTCCTCCCGTCTTGTGGTGCGCAAGGGCAGACGATTCAGAGCAACGATCGATCCACTCTGCCGTGCTTTCAGACGAGCATCGCATCATCTCGCCGCACATTCGTATGCTTGGATGACCGTCGGTGCTGCGAGGCAAAGCTCGCCTCTCACTGGCTTGCAAAAGAAAGACACGACGACTGACTTTGTTCCCCTTTCTCGCCTTTGATTTCCACGCCTCCCTCCGCATACGCACACGTCTGCTCACAATGTATGCGTCGACTCGATCGCCCCATCCACGCACGCATCTCAGGCGCCGCTCACCCACCAGCACAATGGCCGACAACACCACCCCCGAGGTGGATCTCGATAATGTCATCGACCGCCTCCTAGAGGTGCGCGGCTCTCGCCCCGGCAAGCCCGTCCACCTGGAAGAGTACGAGATCAAGTACCTCTGCCTCAAGGCGAGGGACATTTTTATCAACCAGCCCATCCTGCTCGAGCTCGAGGCGCCCATCAAGATCTGTGGCGACATCCACGGTCAATACTACGACTTGTTACGCCTCTTCGAATACGGCGGCTTCCCGCCCGAGGCCAACTACCTCTTCCTCGGCGACTACGTCGACCGTGGCAAGCAGTCGCTCGAGACCATCTGCCTGCTGCTGGCGTATAAGATCAAGTATCCGGAGAACTTTTTCATCCTGCGCGGCAACCACGAGTGTGCGAGCATCAACCGCATCTACGGCTTCTACGACGAGTGCAAGCGCCGCTTCAACATCAAGCTGTGGAAGACGTTTACCGACTGCTTCAACTGCCTACCCATCGCCGCCATCATTGACGAGAAGATCTTCACCATGCACGGCGGCCTCTCGCCCGACCTGCAGAGCATGGAGCAGATCCGCCGCGTCATGCGACCCACCGACGTGCCGGACACGGGTCTGCTGTGCGATCTGCTGTGGTCGGATCCGGACAAGGACATCTCGGGCTGGTCGGAAAACGACCGCGGCGTGTCGTTCACCTTTGGGCCGGACGTCGTGTCTCGGTTCTTGCAAAAACACGACATGGACCTCATCTGCCGAGCGCATCAGGTGGTGGAGGACGGCTACGAGTTTTTCGCCAAGCGCCAGCTCGTCACGCTGTTCTCGGCGCCCAACTACTGCGGCGAGTTTGACAATGCGGGCGCCATGATGAGCGTCGACGAGACGCTGCTGTGCTCGTTCCAGATCCTCAAGCCTGCGGAGAAGAAGCAGAAGTACGCGTATGGCGGCATCAACATGGGTAGGCCCGTGACGCCGCCCAGGAAGCAGAAGAAGAAGTCGGATGGCAAGTGAGCGCGCATGTCGCTGCGGGGGCCGGCGCCGGGTGGGGAGGGGGTTGGGTAGGGGCAGAAAAGCTCAAGCGGGGACGCAGCGAGGAACACCAGTCGGCCGGCAGGCGGGCAGTCGCGCAGGCAGGCGGGCGGGCAGGCAGTCAGTCGGGCACAAGTCGGCGCAAGTCGGCACACGAGCAGATGCGCCGTCTTTGCTGTCTAACGTCATCTGCGCGCGATGGAGTGAGCAGGTGACGGGCGTTCCATCGGATGCGCCGATCAGCACAATCGATGCCAATCATTCGTCTTTGCGCGCTTCTCTACAGTCACTGTGCCGACAGTCACTGTGCCGCTCTGAGCCGCCTTTGTCGGCCCCCAACGGGACTCGCGCAAAGCCCAGTTGCGGGCGGGAGGAAGAGCAGCGCGTTGAACCTCGCGCCGCATCGCGCACGTTCGGCTGGGTCTCGGATCTGCCGTGGTCACAATACTGGCTGGGCAACATCTCCGAGGTAGCGGGTTTTCATTCGGACCCGCACCCGACGGCCTGCATCGCATCGCCCATGCCTGCTCTCCCTCGCCTCGAACCACTCTGCCCCCTCCGTCTGGCCTCACCTCTTTCGCCCACTCGTCTCTCCCTCCTCTCTCTCTCTCTCTCTCTTTTCTCTTCTGTTCCT
>NW_014638971.1:0-28510 GCF_000747765.1 Moesziomyces antarcticus
AAAAAAAAAGGAAGCCTTCCCGCCTCCTGCTGTTCCACGAGGCTCGTTCCCGTCCCGTTCGATTCTCCCTCGTGCACCTCCGTTGACCTGTTGCGACCGGAGTTTGATTCCTCCCTATCGACAATCGTCGAGGGGACACACGCATGCACAGTGCGTCCTGTGGGCGCACCGTCCAGAGTCCCTAAATCCACAGGGTGTACCCAGACGCACTGCCTGTCATCCCCTCTAGACTTACTTGATGCCCCCGGGCACACTCTGAGGACAACAGGATTTTCACCAATAACTCAAGCTGAAGCAGGGCCTTGCGATGCCTTTCAAAGTGGATCGTGCAGGTCTTTCGAGGTGGGGACTTTCATAAGCCAACAGCCGCGTCAATTCCTAGCGTCATCTTCCCAGCCCAGTAAGGCGATCTCGACTTGGGCAAGGAGCCGCACATGAGCCCCAACTCCGCTCGATCTTGAAGCCTTCTGCTGCGAAGCTAGCCTGCGCAGACGATTCACCGATTCTGTATAAAGGGCCACGGGATCAGCTTGCGCTATCCTCTCTCCGAGCCACCGATCGATCTTGCCATATCGATAAAGGCCCTTTCATTTCGGACGCTTCCTGCCACCATGCAGATCGGCGACACCGCCTTTGGACAACTTGCGCGTGCGTTGAGCCGGGGCAGGTTCTTTCCGCACCCCGAGACCGTCTCTGGCCATCCTCTCGACCACGATGCCCCCCTAGAGCAAGGGGGTTCCAACACACCTGACAAAGAAAGTCCATCGGCCACAGGTTCCAACGAACATGTTGTCTCGCTCGAGCATGGCGGATCCAGCACGCCTGACTGGCTCCATTGGGCTGGAGTCTGGGGCTCGCGTTCAGACATCACCCCTTCCACCTCGGCCTCCGATGTTCACGGTTCTCGCAAGAGCACCTCGGACGATAACCCCGACTCTGACAACCGGGTGGGCTGGTACGGCGAAGCGGATCCCGCCAATCCGCAGAACTGGCGGTCTTCGCAAAAAGCCTTCGTGGCCGGCATCATCTGCATATACACCTTTGGGGTCTATCTCGGTTCGGCGATCTACACTCCATCGATGTACGGCGTGATGCAGCAGTTCAACGTGTCGTACGCGGCTGCCAACCTTGGACTAGCCCTGTTTGTGTTCGGCTACGGTGCGGGTGCAATGATCTTTTCGCCGCTCTCCGAGATTCCCTCTTTAGGACGCAACTGGATCTACATCATCACTTTCACCATCTATCTGGCGCTCACGATCGGCACTGCTGCCGCGCCCAACTTTGGCTCGCTCATCACGCTGAGGTTCCTCGCTGGATTCTTCGGATCGCCTGCGTTGGCGACAGGAGGCGCGACGCTTCAAGACATGTACAGCATCGTCAAGCTTCCGTACGGCATTGCGCTCTGGGTGGCTGCCGCGGGCATGGGACCAGCATTCGGACCGATCACAGGCTTTGCCATGGAGGCCAAGACGTGGCGCTGGCCTCTTTGGATCCAGGTGTGGCTGTGCGCTCCTGTGCTCATCCTCATGTTCTTTGCCATGCCCGAGACCAGCGCTCAGAACATCCTTTACCGTCGTGCCAAGAGGCTCCGCGCCGCGACGCAGTGGAAGGAGCTACGCTCTCATGCCGAGGTCGAGCAGCAGACGCTCTCGCTGCGAAAGATCGTGGTCGAGTCGCTTGTACGGCCGATCCAGATCTCGATTCTGGATCCAGGCACGGGATTCATGAACATCTATGTTTCTCTGGTGTATGCCATATACTACTCATTCTTCGAATCCTTTCCGCTGGTGTACCCGCCACTGTACGGCTTCGGCTTGGGAGCCATCGGGCTCACCTTCCTTAGTGTAGTGGTGACCACCGGCCTAGGAGCGGGGGCCTACACGATCTACGTTTATTACTACGTCGAGGCCAAGATTCGTCGCACGGGTGAGCTGCCCTCGCTCGAATCGCGCCTGATCCCTGCGATCCCTGCGAGCGTGCTCATGCCCATCGGCCTGTTCCTCTTCGCGTGGACTTCGCGCGAATCGATACACTGGATGGTGGGCCTGATCGGCGTGGCCATCTACGGCCTAGCGTTCTACGTGTTGGTGCAGTGCGTGCTGCTGTACGTCAACATCATGTACCCCAAGTACTCGGCTTCGTTGCTGGCCGCCAACGACTTTTGCCGTTCGTCGTTGGCAACTGCCTTCATCATGGCCGGACGTCCTCTCTTCACGCATCTCGGCATTGGCGGTGGAGTGTCGCTCATTGCCGGACTCGCGTGTGTCTGCGTGCCGCTGCTTCTGCTCCTGTATCGATTCGGTCCTTACCTTAGGAGCAAGTCCAAGTTCGCAGGCATGTCCGATAGTTCCATCCCTGTCGCTTCCAAGGCATAGAGCAGCACGAATACCCTGCTTCATTTTTGCAAAGCCTTTATCTATGATAACAATGCCTGTTCATTATGCAAGCCGGCGGGACTGTCGGAGGACCGTGCAGATCAGATAAGGTGGGAAAATGTGGGCAAAAATGGGGGAAACGAAAATCGTGCAGAACGTGGCCGCCGAAAGTGGAGCTGCGAAGGGTTGATGAGCCCGTATGTTTGTCCACGTTCCGGCGCTGCGGATCGACAGTTGCCTGTCACGGCATCCGGGCTTGACAAAGGAGGTACTGTAAGGTGGCAGACTGTGCCTGGGTGTAACCAACGTGGGCCGCCACCGACCTCATGCTTTCGCCGTCGCCGGCACAGTTCGAACGGCCAAGCCACCGTCGACTTTTCTTCTGTCTGCGCATTGCGCATTTGCGCACCCGATCCCGCAAACCGCCGGCGCAACGCATCGAGAGCCGCCGTTCCAAATTCAGCCTCGCTTAGTCGAGCCGCATGGATGGTGGGTGTACCCCGCCGGTCACCAGCGGCCATGGCATCGTTTCTTCTGCAGGCGAGCTGGCCTGTGCCCTCCAAAGTTCTTCTTCGCCCTACAAGTGCATGGCAAAAACGGTGTGGCGCGCATCGATATATAGAAAGCACTTTCTTCCTCTCCCGAACTGGTTCGTGCAACCATCTTGCTTTCTCCAACGCTCCCCCTCGTCCCCACTCTGCCTCTTCTAGACATGCAGTTCGCCCCCACTTTCTTGGCCCTGCAGGCCGTGGTGGCTACTGCCGTCTCGGCTGCACTGGTGCCTCGCCAGACGGCATCCAACTCGTCGGCGCCCACCTCGATCAGTCCCGACAACCCGTTCCCCACCAATGTTGGCTATGCTGGCACCGTCAAGACCGGCGCACCCCCCTTCCTGGCCGTGACCGACCGCATCCAGGGTGAGCTCAAGGACAGCCCGATCGAGACCCGCTGGAAGCCCATCGATGCTGGCGACAACGACAGCTACAACATCTTCCAGCATCTGGGCAACGAGTCGCCCTACTTTTCCTCGCCGCTCTTCGCCGACTTCCAGAAGGAGAACGCTGTGCTTCCAGACACGTGCACCGTGAAGCAGGTGCACATCCTTCACCGCCACGGTGCGCGCTACCCGACCTCGTACGCCACCGAGGGAGCGCCGTACTTTGGCCAGGTCATCGCCAACGTCTCCAAGCTCAACCACCCCGACTCCAACTTCTCGGCATCGGGTCCGCTCTCCTTCCTCAACAACTGGACTTATGAGCTCGGCGCGGAGCTGCTCAACCCTGTCGGTACGCAGCAGCTGTTTGATTCGGGCGTCAAGCACTACTACCGCTATGGCAAGCTCTACAACGCCACGGACGAGGAGCACAAGCCCGTCATCCGCACCACGAGCCAGCAGCGCATCCTCGACTCGGCACGCTACTGGACGCTGGGCTTCTTTGGCTGGGATGCTCCCAACAAGATCAACCTCGAGGTGATCCTCGAGGGCGGAAGCGGTCTTGGACCTGCCGATGCGTTCAACAACACGCTCGCCTCGTACGACACGTGCAACAACTCGGACACGATCACCGTGGGCGACACGTACCTGCGACCGACGTGGGATGCCATCTACCTGCCCAACGCCACGCAGCGTCTGCAGCAGTACGTTTCGGGACTCGAGCTCAAGGACGAGATGGTGTACGGCATGCAGAGTCTGTGCGCCTACGAGACGGTTGCGCTCGGCTACTCGAACTTCTGCGGTCTCTTCACCAAGCAGGAGTGGGACGGCTTCGAGTACGACCTGGATCTGCAGTTTAGCGGTGACTACGGCATCATGAGCCCGAACGGCAAGGCGCAGGGTATCGGCTGGGTGAACGAGTTCCTCGACCGCCTCACCAACACCACCTTCAACGCAAGCACCATTACCACCGAAAACAGCACGCTCGACTCCAACCCGACCTACTTCCCGCTCGACCAGAGCATGTACGTCGACTTTTCGCACGACGACATCATCGTCTCGGTGCTCACCGCGCTCAACTACACGCAGGTGATTGGCGACTTCCTCGACCCCACTTACGCCGATCCCGAGCGCACGTTTGTGCTCAGCCACATCACGCCCTTTGCCGCCCGGCTTGTGTTCGAGGTGGTGGAGTGCGGTGATGACCAGCAGCAGTACGTGCGAACGCTGCTCAACGAGGCCGTCATCCCATACACCGAGGCGCAGGGCTGCCCGCAAGGCAAGGCGCTCTGCCCCATGGCCGACTTTGTCAAGTTCCAGCAGACGCACGCCTACAAGGACGCCAACTTCAACAAGGCCTGCTTCGGCCAGAACGGCACCGACTTTGTCGTCACCGGCCCCGTGCGCAACGGCACTGTCTACTAGAGGTCTTTTTGCGGCGATCCGCGTGTTCCAATGCACCTAGACCATAGAAATCTTGCCCCGAAGACCTTCCTCTGCAGTGGGTGCGCGTGTGATGGATGTGACGTGATTGTGAGCACGGCTGGTAGTCACTGGGCTAGGTGCGGACAGATATTTCCGCACGCTGCACCTGTGCTGCTGGGCGGCCAAAAAGGCCGAAATGTGGAGAAGCCGACTTATTCGCGGGGGGCGCATGAAGCTCGCAGGGTCCACCAGGCTCCAGGCTCCACTGCAAGCGCTTGCCCGACATCATATCCCAACGAACCGGCTTCTTCGGGCCACCCATCTAGCCGGACATCACCTGTTGAGTAGCCGCTTGCACTGGAGCCGAAACACAGCTAGCCGCATATTCGGTGAGATAGATAAAGCCCCGATTTCAGCGCCGCCTCGCTTCGCCGCCCTCTCACACCACCATACGCAGACACTGAGCCAGGAGAACACGATAATGACGAGTGCAAACAAGGTGGCTGCCAAACAGCCGCAGCGAGAGGACAAGAGCAGCCCTCGGAAGGGAAGGCAAGATCTGCTCGTACCCGAGTTTACGCCGCATGCGCCCGTGAAGCGTTTGGGCGAGGACCTGCTGCATGGCCCGCGTCTGGAAGAGCACATTGTCATCGTGCTCGGCGTCGGACCTGGACTAGGCCTGTCCATCGCTCAGACTTTTGCCAAGCGCGGCTATACGACGGCGATTCTTTCGCGCAGCAAGGGTCGTCTGGACGGCTGGGCCGATGCCTTGCACGACGAGGCACGCGCCTTCCGCCAGTCGCACGATCTGCCGCTCGGTGCAGAGGGTGAGCGGCTATCGGCAGCCTTTGCGTGCGATGCGCTGGACAACGCTTCGATTCGCCAAACCATCGATGAGATCTGCGCCTTCTGGCCAGGCAAGAAGGTGGGCACGGCGTGCTACAATGCATCGATCCGAAAGAGAGGGCCGTTCCTCGAACAGCGGCTCGAACAGATCCAGGAGGGCGTCCAGGGCTCCATCCTCGCCGGCTTCACATTTGCCCAGGCGGTGATTGCCAAGATGGAAGCGCACGGTGAGGGCGGCAGCCTCCTCGTTACGGGGGCCACCTCGTCCACGCGTGGCAGAGAGGGCTTTGCCGGTTTCGCCGCAAGCAGTAAGTAGAGCCACAGTGCAGATCCTGGCCTGCCTAGCACACAAGCTGACCAACCCGTCTTTCCTTGCCCCACAGAGTCTGGCCTTCGAGCGTTGTGTCAGGTACGTCGCCGCGCTCCACTTCCCTTTGCTCCGGAACGTTTGACTGACCCTTCGGTGGCTTTTGTGTGTGTGTGGTTCGCAGTCGGTGGCGCGCGAGTATGGGCCCAAGTCGGTGCACGTGGCGCACGTCATCGTCGACGGCCTCATCGAGTCCGACACGGCGCTCGACTTCCTCGGCATGCCCAAAGGCAGCCGCTTCCCCGACGGCTCGGTACGTCGCCATCGCCCAAATCTGTCGTCCCCGGTGCTAGAACAGCTGACTGACCTTGCATCGTCTCATCTCGTTCTCACCCACAGGCTCTGCTGCCTCCTCAGATGGCCAAGGCCTGGCTCTTTCTCGCCCAACAGCACCCATCTTGCTGGACCTTCGAGATGGATCTCCGCCCAGCCCGTGAACATTGGTAGTTTCGTTCGTCTCAACAAGCACGGCACATACGCAATGAAAGTAAAGTGTTGAAAACGCTTATATTTTTAGAGTGTGACGGGACGACGACGCAGAGACAAGCGACGCCATCCTGACACGAAGGGGTTTGAGTGTGATTGTTGTAGGCCGATGTTGGGGGTGCCAATGAAAATTTCGTGCCGGAGCGGATCGTATGAATCCAAACGGAGACGCAGTCGCAGGAGGGACTATGGTGGTCAAGATGCGATGATGAATGTAAGTCACTGGTCGAAGCAGGCTTGCAAGCTGGCAAAGAGAGCCGCGACGTACCATCCTGAAGCTGACGAGCGTATGAACCAGACGAGGTTGGACCGGACCGACGTTGCACTAGTTCTCGTCGGCGTGTAAACCGGTCCGCCTCAAGCTAGTGGGGCGAACTGTTTACTTGGATCGGGCGCGCATCTTTCTGCGCTTACGACGAAGTCGGCGCATACGCTTCTTCCTCCACTTGGCTCGCATGTTGACAAAGCTGTTCAGATAGAAGGATGCAGGGAGGTGCGATGTGTGAGCTGAGGCTGCTCTCTGGAACTGTGCGTGTGCATGGCTGATGCGCAATTGCTTTCCTGGAGATCGAGAGCTGCAATGACAAGGTGCCGAGGTCGGAATGCCAAGCTGCAGCGACGTGAACCGGGGCCTGCGCGATGTCGGCTGCTATGCCATCGTTGCGATGTCGGTGCGATGCTGTTGCATCGATCTCCAGGACCGGCGTTGGCGAGTGCTACCTACCTGACTTGATCAAATGAGAGCTGGTTGGTGGGAGAGAAGAAGGTAGCGCAATCGCCCGGGCGAGCTTTGTAGCCCTCTGTCTCTCTCTCTCTTGCTCCACCTTGCCCGCGCCCGCTCCACCTGACGTATTTTAGGCGCAGCACTGCGGTACTGCCTCTGTCTGCGGCGGCGGCCCCCCTGCCCTTGTGACCGGGCCACTTGACCCGTGTCTGGGTCTGCAGATGGGTGGCCCGATCACCTCGCAGACAGGGCAAATATGGTCATGTGACTTTTGATAGCTCGGCCGAGCTTCATCATCGCGATCCATTGTTCATCGGGAGAAGGGCCTCGACAAAATCGGAAAGATGCCTATGTGAGGGCCACACCGGTGTAACATTGCAAAGCCTGCCGAAACTCGCAGAGAGCTTCCCTTCCTCGTCAAGCATGGAGTGCGCTCTGATCTGCCGATCCTCGGCGCAGAGGGTGGACCCTGCTTTCCCGAAGCGGCAATAGCATCTCTATGAGAGAACCATTGACAGTGGCAAAAGGTGGAAACGCCTCGAGCTGCCTTCACATCGCTGATAGAAGATGCTTCTGGCGTACACTTGCCTCACGGCCCGCAATTTTGCGGTCTGACGGTGAGTTGGTGACGGACGTGCGCCTGTTTTTGATGGCAAAGCAGTCGCAGATGCTGCGTGCCCAGATAGTCCGTGGAGATTGCTAGCGCCTGCCGTAGACAACGAGGGAAAGCAGAGGCAGATTGGGCAGTCCAGAACGTGCACAGACGAGGCTTGGGAGCAGGATGCATGAGAAGGGATATAAAGTACAATGGTGGGGAGACTTAGCCAGGTGAATGGTCTGGACTTACACGCAGCTTGCTCGCGGAATTCGCTTGAGAAGCTGCCCCTACGAGTCAAGACATGGTGCCAGTGGGATTCCATCGGGATGGACTGCAGAAGGCGCTCATTGCCGAGCATTGCGACAGGAGAGATGCCGGGCGGTAAGGGAGCGCAGCCAATGCAATCACTCGGTAACAATGAGCTCGCTGACTGTCCAGTCCTCGTAGCTTCCGTCTGGGAGGTATCTCCTCACGACGAGGGGAATCTTCTTGGCAGCGAGCTCCTTCATGGCGATCTCGAGCGGGTCAGTCTCGCCCTCGGTGGGCACGAGAACAGGCGCGTTCATTCTGTCGCATGCAAATGACGGAAGTTTCAGGGTCCAAGGTCAGCACTTCTGCGGGTAGGCTCAATCAGCAGGACACAGACTTCTCCCACGTCGCGACGAGGCCAGGGTGCAGACACTTACGAGATCTGGAGGGCGCGTGTGCCGAGAATCCTGGCACGCTCGTACTTGGTCATATACGGGGTGGTGATGCGGTCCTGGTTGGCTTGTCCAGCCATGGAGGTCGATGGGTCGCCACCCGCGGAGGAATGTACGATACCATTTGCGGCAGCGTCACCCGCATCGTCGTACTGGTCGTCTCCGAGGTCGTCACCGTCGTAGACCGGCTCCTCCTCCTCGTAGAAGCTGTGATAACACGAAAGGCACGATTTGACAGGCGGAAGGTTAGTCTGCTGCCGTGCGAAGATGCCCTTGGACGTCAGAGCCATTTTGCCCTACGACGCGGGATACTCACGTCTCCTCTCCACCGTCCTCGCGATCCGACATTATGTAGGTGGCCTATAAGGGGTCTGAGCGGACAGGTAGTGATTCGTTCGAGCCAGACGCGCTTCTTGAAGCGGCAATCGAAGACTACACGGGGTATTCGTACCGCCTGTCGATAGTAGAGCTGCACAAGATAAGGATGCAGGCCGATGAGGGATGCTCGATGAACGACGTCTAAGGGTTGTTGGCGCAGACGAGAGGTTTGGATGCGATCAACACCATCGAGGAAGAAACCGAGTCGAACCAGCCGTGCCGACATCCGAAATTTTGAACGTGTGGAGAAGCTCCCAAATCTTGAAATTCGTCGGTCTCTAGAATCGGGAGATGGATCGGGGAACACTTCGCTCCAACCCCGCTTCGCTCTCGTATGGACCCGCGCACAGCACACAGGCACTGTGTCACCGTGGGTTCATAGTGTCGTCCGGCAGACCCAATGACCAGTGCGGCAGAATCCCGTTCATGCGCAACGGCAGATCGTCGACGGCTCTTCCGAGTCTCGCCTGCTCGAGACGGGCGCGGCATTGGAATAGCCGACAGGGGCTCTCCTCTCCGCTCACGCAAATAGGCAGGACGCAAGGAAAGCTGCCGAGACTGACACTTTTGACTGCGCGTCGAGAAAGTGGCGCAAAGACACAGACGGACCCTTTGGCGCCCTTTTTTGGGTTTTGACTCGGCGAGTGCCGCGCTCGTCGGAAGTGCGTGGACGCGCTGGCATCCAACACTCTCATCCGGCGGAGCTTGGAAGAGTGGATTCTACACTCGCCAGCCGCTGTCGGGGTCGCCTGTCGGATGGCTCGCCGACATCTGGGAGTGCTGAGAGAGCAGCGCAAAGCAAGACCATCTGCAGGCACACGCGCGCCCAAGGAGCAGGCGAGGGCAGACATCCCTCGTGAGCAGGACAATGGCGGCGCGCCTCCTCATGCACGTCTGCACTCACGCATGCACCGTCCATACAGAACTTTGCAGCTCCTCCTCGCTGGCGGCGCTGCTCTCCCAACGAGAGCCACTTTGGACCCCGTCTGAACTGCGTTGAGGCACACTCTCGCTGCCCACCCCTGCATCGACGACGCATCCCACCACCTTCGAACCCATCATCATCGCTTCCATCTAAAAGCACACCTCCAACCCACCGCTGCTAGCTGCCGCCATCGTGGTCCAGCCTAGAGACAAGGATACCCTCGACCCTAGATACCCGCGCGCACGCACGCCGTCTCCTTGACACACCATGAGCCAGTACTACCGCCAGGGAGGCCATCCCAATCCCTACGACCCATACGCTGATCCTCAGCATCAGCACCAGTATTCCGAACATGCACCATCCGCGGGCGCATACAGCTCGGAACCTTACCACTCGCAGCAAGCCTACCACTCGCAGCAATCCTACGATGCCGCACAGCCCGAATACCAGGCAGCGCCCATCAAGCCTCAGAGGTAAGTTGGCGCATCCCTTTGTCCGGAGCGGCAGACTTCATTTCGGCCCGGTCGCCACCAAACTTTACGCATCCGTGCGCTGACTCTGTTCGCTCGCTCGCTCTTGCTCGTCCCCTTTGTTCATGCCTTTCCTCAGGCAACCCTCTCGTTTGAGATCCAACTCGTCCAGCAGCCGTTCGGCTACCCATGCGCCTGCCGCGTACCCTGACGAGGTGCCTCCCGTCCCTTCCAACCTCTCGGCAGCCCGACAGCGCTCCGGCCCCTCCAACAACCAAGCCGCATCGGCCGCGCCCTATCACCAAGACGCATTCTCTCGACCCTCGTACCAGTCCAACCGCAACGGCCCCATCGACCATCCCAGGCAGTGGGACCCCAACGCCTCGTACGACGCCGCTCCCGCCACTCCCCTCTACGACCCCGCCCCGCTCCCTGGTACAGCGCAGCTGCATCCGGACCCTTCGCAGCATAGCATCGACCTGGGCTCGCAAGACCCACACTACGATGAGCGAGCCATGCAGCAGCACTACCCATACGGCGGAGCTGCTGCCTTTGATCGTTCCAACAGCTACAACCAATCTCGTTCCGGCGGCGCCAGCAGCTACCAACAGGTCGACGACGAGAAGAGCATCTACTCCAAGAACAGCACACAGCTCCCTGGCGGTTGGAACGGCGCACCTCCCTCCATGTCGTACAACGACATGCCAGGCTCCCACTCCATGGTTCATCTCGCACAGCCAGGCTATCCGCCTACACCCTACGGCGAGTATGGCGCGCATCCCCCAGCCATGCCCGAGGCACACGTCACCATGGGCGGCCTCGGCGTGCCCGGCGCTGTGATCGCTTCGGCACCCATGCACTCCAGCCAGCACCAGGATTCGAGCTTCCAGCGCGAGAATCGCGATCGCATCATGCGCAAGCGAACCGTCAAGCGCATCCCTCTCCAGGACGGCAACCTCGTCCTCGACATCCCCGTCGCAAAGAGCATCAGCAAGTCCGACTCCAACAACCCCGAGTTCCGCGAGATGCGCTACCAGGCTTGCACCTCGGATCCCGACACCTTCATCGACGACAAGTACACCCTTCGTCCCTGGCTCTACGGCCGCGAGACAGAGATGGCCATCGTGCTCACGTGCTACAACGAAGACGACGTCCTCTTCGCCCGGACCATGGGCGGTGTCATCAAGAACATCGCCCATCTCTGCAGCCGCACCCGGTCCAAGACCTGGGGTCCCGATGCGTGGAAGAAGGTGGTGGTCATCATCGTCGCCGACGGCCGCAAAAAGGCCAACGAGCGCATGCTCAAAGCGCTCGGCCTCATGGGTTGCTTCAACGAGGGCGTCATGAAGGACCACGTCCTCAAGAAGCCCGTCGAGGCGCACATCTTCGAGTACACCACACGCGTGCAGGTCACCGAGAAGGGCGAGGTCCAGGTGACGCCTTGCCCGATCCAGGTGGTCTTCTGCCTCAAGGAGCAGAACAAGAAGAAGCTCAACAGTCATCGTTGGTACTTTAACGCTTTCTGCCGCATGCTCCAGCCCAACGTCTGCATCCTGCTCGATGTGGGTACCAAGCCCACCGGCACCTCCATCTACGAGCTCTGGAAGAGCTTCGACAAGCATCCACGCGTCGGTGGCGCGTGCGGTGAGATCTGCGTCGACACTGGCCGTGGCTGCGTCTCGCTCTTCAACCCGCTCGTGGCCTCGCAAAACTTCGAGTACAAGATGTCCAACATCCTGGACAAGCCCACCGAGTCCGTCTTTGGCTTCATCTCGGTGCTTCCCGGTGCCTTCTCAGCTTACCGCTACAAGGCGCTCCAAGGCCGTCCGCTCCAGATGTACTTCAAGGGCGAGAAGCTGCACTCGGGCGAGGGCGGCAACTCGATCTTCTCCGGCAACATGTACCTCGCCGAGGACCGCATCCTGTGCTTTGAGCTCGTCACCAAGGAACGCGAAGGCTGGCTCCTTCGCTACGTCAAGTCGGCCAAAGCCTACACGGACGTGCCGGACAAGGTGCCCGAGTTCATCTCGCAGCGACGACGTTGGCTCAACGGATCGCTCTTTGCGTCCTACTATGCCACCTGGCACTGGTACCGCATCTTCCAGTCCGGCCAGCCTTTCCTACGCAAGCTTTGGCTGCTCTTCCAGGTGATCTACAACCTCGTCCTGCTCGTCTTCAGCTGGTTCGGCATCGCCAACTTCTTCCTCGCCTTCTACTTTTTGCTCAACTCGGCCACCAGCACCGAGGGCAAGGATCCGTTCGGTGGGCAGGGCGCCGCCATCATCGAGATCTTCCAAAACGTCTTTATCGCCATGATCATCGTGGTGCTCGTCTGTTCGCTCGGCAACCGGCCACAGGGATCCAACTTTGCTTACACGTCGGCCATCGTCATCTTTGCGCTCATCATGGGACTGGTGCTGTATGCCGCTGGCTACACGACGTATCTGGCGCTCGACGCTTCCGGGCTGACGCACGCGAGCGGATGGAGCATCAAAAACCTGGAGCAGCTCTTCAAGACGTCGGGCTTCCGCGACATTGTGATCTCGCTGGCGGCGACGTATGTGATGTGGCTCGTGTGCTCGATCCTGCACTTTGAGCCGTGGCACATGCTGACGTCATTTGTGCAGTATCTGTTCCTGACGCCGACGTACATCATCATCCTGTCCATGTACTCGATGTGCAACACCAACGACCTCTCGTGGGGCACCAAGCAGTCCAACGGCCCGGCCACCGACCTGGGCGGTGCGACCGGCGCCGGCTTCAAAAAGGACGACAAGGGCCAGATGGTGGAGGTCAAGATCCCCACCTCGGCCGACGACGCCGAGGAGCTCTGGTCGCACTACCGCCAGACGCTTTCACAGCCTACCGCGGAGGTCAAGCAGAAGCGAGACCAGGCGACGCGCCAGGAGGACCACGCCAAGAACTTCCGTACCAACCTGGTGCTGGTGTGGATGTGCACGAACGCATTGGTGGTCATCATCTTTACGAGCACGTGGTGGAACCGTTACGTCCGCAACCACCTCTACGCCGGCGCCGCACGCAAAGGCCAGCCCATCGTCAATCCGTACCAGTCGTTCATCTTTTGGGCGACCGCAGGTCTTTCGGCGATCCGCTTTGTCGGCAGTATCGGCTTCCTCATCCTGCGCATGTTCGGTCACTAGAGCAAACCACGGTGTCACGTACCGCTGCGCTCCATTTGCTTTCTCTCTTTGTGCTGCAGTCAAAACATACGCTCCTTTAGATTCGTATTCCACTTTGAACAATGCCACGTCTGACATCACTAAGTTATGCGCGACGGTTGATCCAGCTCGATAGTAGTTGGCAGGAAGAGGATGTGAGAATTAGAGGCTTGCCTTCTCCGCGAGGTGGTCTGCGATTGTGGAGCCCTGATACGGCACGGGCTTGTTGACTTCGCGCCACTGCGACTCGGCCTGTGAACCGGGAGCAGGATAGTCGTGCCCGCTGAGTCGCCAAAGGTCTGCTGCGGGCTCTTCGATGTGGATCTGAGTGGAGAATGCCCGGGTCAAGATGAAATCGAGTGAGCGTGAGAAGTCTGAATTCTGAAAGAGGGAGGACTGTCGTTCAATCAGGCCAGTGTAGCTTACCTCCCATTCGCAATTCTTTGCTTCCAAGACGGCTCTGAAGCGGTCTTCGAGCGATCGGATGGTGCGCGTGCGTCTCTCCTTGCCCTCGGCAGTGCGGGCGAGGTGCTGGCTGACGATGCGCACGAACGGCTTGCCTTGCTCGCTTGCACGCTCCGAATGGCTCTGCTTGCCAATGTAGAAGTCGTCGTCGTCGATCGGACAGAAGAGGGTGATCACGAGGAAAGCCGGAAGCCCTACACTGATGCTGACAATTTTTGACGCCGTCAGATGGCCGCCTCTTCATCTAACTTGGTTCGGCACGCGCAACTCACTACATGCTGGCGATGCTGTCCACCAGCGCTCGCTTCTCATCCTTGGTGAAGAATCCCGGGGGAGTGTAGATGCGGTGGAGCGGCATGGCGAGTCTAGACAGAGAGGTCGAAAGGGTGTGGGTCGATACAGGCAGTTCTTCGTCTCAGGACGGACGGCGCTTCTTATAAGATGTTGACTCCGAGTTGCGCCAAAGGTCAGTCAGTGTCTGTGCCGGAGTGCAACTTCATGCGTGCGCATCAGCCGAACAGGACAGCTACTGCCTGTTTGTGGTGCAACCCACGCCAGGGTCCAGTTGGGACGGCAGCATGCAGCATGCCCCGCACAGCCGGAATTCCGCTCGGACTCCGGTTGCCTGCCACGCGGAGATTGACCTATTCTCGGCGTTCCAGCTGATTCCGGCTTGACGGATCGCCGTCATGACCGAGTGATCGTGCAGCTCGCAGCGAGCTCGCAGCGAGCTCACATCGAGCCCGCCCCGAGCGCTTTCAGCCTCAACGTCGTGCGGGTTGGGCATCCACGTGCCTTTTGGGGCTTCACAATGGCATGAAACGCTTCAGTTTCGCGCGGTCACGTCAGGTCGAATCCGCTCCTTTTTGGTCTCCAACCGATTTGCCGATCTGACCTGAAAATATTGCCTTTTATTTTTGTTAGATCATGACCTGAGGGCTGGGGCGTCTCTCCGCGGCGTCGGCTTTATCTTGGCGCCAGGCAGCTCGGAAATAAGTCGAACCAGGCGCAACTGCGCAGCTACATTTTTCGGCTAGCTTCGCAGTCTTGACAGCTGCAGCTCCACATCCGACCTGCCGTCCGGCAAGCTCGAATCAGGCGGTGGCCACCGTTGGAGATGCGGCTCCCAGTGCTCCTTCTTTGTCACTTGCGCGTGCTAGCAGCTCCGCGAGTGTGTGCCTTCGGCTCGGATTGGCCGCTTCCCGACGTCGCAGCCGGCACGCCAAGCCGAGGACCGTGGGAAGCCGCGTCAGCTGCTTGTAATCAGGGAGGCGAGCGAGCAGCTGTCCTTGTGGCTTCCGATCCGCTCTTCATTCGGCTGGATCCCGACGCTTCTTTGAAAGTGACCGACTGCCGACCCTGGATTCTGGACGCTGCTTCAGGTTTTGCGACGCGCGGCTCACCTTCGATGTTGGTGCTGCCGCCCCGTTTGTTCCCTTCCACGATCACGTCGCCCCTGTCGGCATCCTTCCGAACAGCATGGCCGTCACCACAGCAGCAGGCGCTGCTAACAAGCCGCGCTCGATGAATCGATCCTGCATACAATGCCGCGAGCGCAAGATCAAATGCGACCGTCTCGACCCTTGCAGCCAGTGCACCTCCAAAGGCGCCACCGATCAATGCAGACGAGAGCTTCGCAAAAAGAGGGCCAAGAACAAGCGCCCCTTCCCCAAGCGCAAGACCCGCACCGCCACAGCATCCACGCTCTCCGACTCCACCGTCGCCCGCTCCGAGCCCACATCGAATACGAGTAATCCTGGCGTCGAGCCCACATCCTGGGCCGACGGCTCCATGGGCTCTGCATCGCATCACTGCGACACCTGCCGCACGCCGTCCTCTACCTCGGGCAAAGCTAGCACGCCCAACACTTCCTCGTCTGCTCACGATTTGAGCTACTTTGGAACGCAGGACAAGCACACCTCAGTCTCATCGAACCGATTCCCTCCGTCTTCAGCTCCAAGGCAGCAGCAGCATGCATCGCTCCCTCCCGGCTTCGACCAGAGCTCCAGCGGATCCGACGAATCCGACGAATCCTACGATGACGAAGATGACGATGACGCCGAGCCGTCTTCGCGTCTCGACGATCGTCTCCACATCCTCGAAGCTAATCAGCTCATGGCGCTCAACACAGCTCCCGAAGCCAGGTGTCCCTTTGCTCTCAAAGACGTCTACGCAGACTGGAAGGCCATGCCCATCGACAAACGCCGTGGCCTTATTCACGACATTCGTTCAGCACTACCTACCGCGGAGCAGTCTTTGCACCTCTTGCACAGCGTCTACGTCAAGCGCATCCACTCCCTCTATGGCAACATTGTACACGTCCCAAGCGTTCACCTCATCCTTACTGAGCTCCTCACTGATCCCGACTTCGAGCTGCGTGAGCGCTATGCGATGGGCCCCATCACCACCGCGCTTATGGTCATCTTCGCCGCCCTTCGCGCCGCTCCGCTCGACCGCAACTACACCTGGCCGGCACCTGGAAGCAGCGGCACGCACATTCAACCGCTCAGCCAGAAGGAAATCCGCCAACGCCAAAAAAAGATCTACATTCTCGTCAGACGCATCCAGGCGTTCGAGTCAAACTTCACTTTTGGCAGCATCTCCGAACTCCAGACTGCCGTCCTCATGCTCGCCTGCGGCAAGGGCTCGCCGTCGTTCTTCGACTCGCTCGCCGACTGCGCCACCCGTTCGGCCATGCGCATGCGCATCCATCGTCTCGGCTCCCTTGAAAAGATGCACAGTCCGCACGCTCGCCCCAGTCAGGTCGTCACCGGTGAAATGGCCGTCCGCTGCTGGTGGGCTCTCGTCCGCCGCGACTGGTCGCAGAGCAGCAAGCATCGCTCGTATCGCATCGCACCCTCGCAGTTCAACACACGCCTGCCGCTCAACCTGTTCGACGACGAGCTCATCACCATCCCGGTGGCCCGTTCCCATCTTCGCTCCACTTGGACCCCCGTAAGCTACTCGCTAGCCATCATCGACTTTGCCATCATGACCCGCTCCCTCGTCGATCACGTCAACTCGCACTCCGATCTCGACGATGCTCCCGCCACCGTCGATGGTTGGGGCCTTGCCGCCGTGTATGGACAGCGCCTACCGGCTGCACAGCGCGATTCGCTCGACCAGCTCTTTCAGTCGCTCATCTCGGCCTTTCCCGCACACTATTCGCTCGATGCGCGCTACGATGACATCGCCATGGTCGATGTCGAGCGCTGGCTCCTCCACCAACGCCTCTTCCATCTCTTCCTCACGCTCCACATGCCGCTCATCTCTGAGGCTGGGCGTCCTCACGGTAGCCTCATGTACATGGCGAACCATATCCTCGACATCCAGGACAAGGTCTCGGGCATTTGCACGCTCCTCGACAATACTCGGGTCAACACGCTCCAGATGATGCGTGCATGCCTGGTGCTTCTGCTCGATCTCTTCTTCACCGAGGCGCCGGCAAGCATTGGCGGTCTGTCGCGCCTCATGACGCGCAGAAAGATCATCGCTGCGCTCGAAAGGACCCCGATGGAGACGCTCTCTAGCACCACCAAGCTGAGCATTCAGCTGGTACAGATCCTTTTGCTCATCGAAGAGCAGCAGCACCGCTCGCAGACGGCGCTCGATGCCTCGACAGCAGAGTCCCCACCACTCAATGCCACGGCACAAGAGGCCAGCGTCGGGCCGGCCGTCGACGCCGCTACCCTGCGCAGTCGATGGCACGCCACGTGCCAGATTCTTGACGTACTGCTCAACGACGGGTATTGGCGCTCCTTCCGAAAGAATCTTTTGTCTCTCGACCACCTCATTCCAGACTGGCTCCAGCGGCCGTTACGGGAGGGCGCGGGAACGATGTCTCAGAATACGCCCGCCAAGGTGCAGGTCCTGCCACCAACGGTGGGGCCTCCCGCTGCATCCACAATCGTCAACAACGCCGCTCCCGAACCGAGCTTTCCGGCGCAAATCGAGCGAGCCTTCGACGCAGGCAACGCCGACGCCATCCTTGGACCAATCCATGACGCCGGCCTTCTCATTCCTTTCGACGCCTCGATTTTCGATGACCTGGAGACTGCCGATCTTGTCACGACCGACACCTCGTCTCCCTTGCCGCAGCTCGACGTAGACCTGCTCGGTCAGCTCGATTTTGAGGGCTACGGCAACTCGAGCCAGTCGCTCGACTTTGCCAAGATGCTCATGGACTGGCGCGTCGACGTACCTCTAGCTTTGTGATCCCCTTTCGTGTCTTTCAGTCCTGTTGTTGTCCCCGCAAAGCATCCGCATTCAACTCTGTAAGTTATCTTCTTGTCCCGCATCGATCTGAAATCACCACACTTGTCGGGCTTGCCCCCTCGAATGTGCCTGCGAGAGCGGAGTCAGAGCGTGGCAGCTTGCCGTGAACTCATGCAGACCACACAAACACGATCCAGGCACTCGGCATGGCAGAAAGGAACGCGTCACCAGTAGCAGTACAGGGGTGGCTGGGGCAAAGACAATCACTTGGACTTGGCAGCCGAAGAGCCGTTGACGGCCCTCCACTGGGTGCGTGCGCCCATGACGGAGGAGGCGCAACCTGCGAGGCCGAGAATGCCTTCGTCGAGGCCGAGGATGTCGGCGCCCGTGGCGGGGATGAGCCAGTCGAGGGCGTCCTGCGTCATCTGGTAGCGCACAGCGGCCTGCTCGGTCGAGATCTGGGCGAGCTCGATCTTGCGGTCCGCCTCCTTCTCGGCGGTGGCGCGGGGGCGCTTGGCGCTCGCGGCGCGCTGCTGCAGCACATAGGTCTTGTAGCTGCCCGAGGCGAGCGAGAAGGTGAGACCGAGCAGCCAGAAGCGAGCTGCGTTTTTCGAGATCTTGTCCGCGGTCGCCTTTTCGAACGTGTAGACCTTGGCACCGTGGATCTGAGATTTTGAGACGGGTCAGCAGGGCGAAAGGTCAAAAGATGCACAGAGACGGGAGCAAGGGAGCGGCTGCAAAGCATATACATACCCATTGGAGCGTGTCGAGGATGAGGTAGAAGCCGTAGCCAAGCTGACGGCCGATGGCGGCGTACGAGACCACAGGGTCCTGAATGGTGGTCGCCTTGAGCGCAGCCTGGAAGTGCTCGAGGAACTTGCCGACGCGCATCACTGATAAGGAGGCAAGGGCATCCAAAGGTGGTCAGGAGCGGTTCGGCACTGCACAACATACAATCTGTCGAACTTACGCTTTCGGCTGAGACCGAGCTGGGACTTGAGTGCGGTAAGGCGGGCAACGGTCTCCTTGGTGGCACCCTTGCGGTATTCGTACCAAGCGAGGAATCGGGCAGCATACTGGATGGTACGGTAGGTCTTGTCCCTGCCGACGGTGGTGGACCAGAATCGCAGCAGCTGCGAGAGGTAAGGGTGGAAGATGATTTGCTGGAGCGCAGACATGATGGCGGGTGCGGTTCCGATGGTGGTTGGGCGTCAAGAAGCCGGCAGGAGAGCAACGACGGCCGAGTCGAGGATGAGCGGGGACCGTGCCTCTCATTCTGCGCAAAGTCGGCTGTGGGGTCCGGCTGCCGAGCAGCTTCTCCGCGCAAGTCGCATTTCACACTCAAATTCCGTGAATCCCCCTCCGTCTCGGCCGTCTTCCGCGTCCGGGCCATTTTCGACTCGCGTCAACCGGAGCAAGCCGAGTCCCATTCATTCTGCTCATGCGCGCTTTGCAGACAATTGAATGACATTCTGGATTTCAAAGCGTTCGAGAATCGCCCCTGCTGTAGCGGCAAAGACGGCTGTCGCCACGAGACACTATGGACATCCATCGAGGAGAAAATTCCGTGCCGCCTGTCGGTCTGTCGTCTTGGATGTGACATTCGTCTGGATTCGTTCAGCGGGAGACAAAGGCTCCGATGCCATTATGAGATCGTTTCACCTCGGTAAACGTGCCGTACCAGATTGACGCTTTGATTGCTCGGATAGCCTAGGGTATAGGAACGAAGATCGAAACTGTGAAACTGGCGACGCATCAGCTACTTGGCTAGCCAGCTAGAAAACCTGTCTCTGCTGGCTCCCTTCGCTGGCATCTTCACACAGCTGGGATGAGTCACCCTGCTGCTCGCCGTCTCCATCCTTGTGCGTCTCTTGCACGGAGATCTGCAGATCGGGGCAAGACTTTTGAAGCTCTTCGAGCTTGGCAAGGAGGGTGGGAGAGTCGATTTGCGGAGCAGCCATGAGGTCATCGAGGCTCGCTTTGATGGAAGCGCCCAGCTTCTCTGGCCAGTCATACTTCTCGAGCCTCTCGAGAAGCGCAGAGAGGTCGACGTCCAAGTCGTCTCCCTTGTCCATCTTCAGAGGGGCGTCATTTGCGCAAAGAAGAGTTAAGCAGTCCGGCGTCTGGACACCAGTAAGGTCGTGGAAGCCAACAAACTTACGACTTCGACAACGACCTTGTCCATTTTGAACGTGCAACGGTTAGTTCAGTGATCCGACTGTTGAGCGACGTGTGTGTGAGGCGAAAGAGAGGGGAGCAAGGCTATCTAGCACTCTTTTCGCGCTTTCGTGAAGTCGGGGAGGCAAGTGAGGCGGAGTGCGCAAGAGAGAAGCGGGAAATATACGATCGGATTCGGCTCGTGTGTTTTGATGAGACTGTGACAGGTATGGGATCGTCGTTACCTCATGCAGGATGACTTGCGCAGCCGGCAGAACTTTAGCTTTGCGGTCACAACGCTTTGTTGCGCCGACAAAGCTGGCGATTGAGCTGCCTCTGTTCCGACACGGGTCAGCAAGGTTTGCGCTCTCTTGCGTGCTGGTACTCCGTCTTATCTCGGCGCAACCTGTCTGCACAATCTCATCGTGCCTGCCAGCGGAAGTATTCCGCGTCGATGCGGAACTCATTGCATCCTCAGTCATGCAAACGCGTGCATCTGAAGCTTGTCTGCGCATTCAATTCCGAATCGTGCTGCTTTCTCTGATTGACCGAGTTCGTGTGACAAAGCAGAGTGGGCCTGTTCTACGCTTCACTGCTTGCGCTTCCTGGAAGACACCGAAGGCGACTGGACGAGCGCCTCCTGCTTGGAGCCAGCGGGTGTGAGCGGCGTGCCGTTCTGGCTTGCAGCGGAGAGGCCTTTAGAGAGCGGAGTTTTGGAGACACCATTGGCTTTGACCGGAGTCGAAGACTTCTTCGACGGGGTCGCTACAGCCGAAGTGCCGTTCACTTTGACCGGCGCGTCCGTCTTCGTGACGTCCTCAGTCAGGATCTGGTTTTTGAAAAGCTCCACCAACTCGTCTGTATCAGCGAGCAAAACGTCCGAGATGCCGCGTTCGCCTGATGCAACCGCGTCTGCCTTTCGTGCCTCTGCGTCCTTCTTGTCTACGTCGTCGACTGTGGCGTCCAGATGGGCATTCGTTGTCGGTGCAGCGGCAGCCGACGGTGCCGCCATGGCAGGAGGCAGCATCTTGGACAAGAAGGCGTCAAAGAGGAGCGTTGCAGGTGGCAGAAGATGCGGGGCCGTCGAGAACAGCGAAGCGACTCCCGAGCCCACGGTGCCAGCGACAAGATTGGCGTTAGCCACGGCACTAGCCTGGTCGTCATCGTCTTGCGCTTCGTCGCGGGCATCATGGAAGGCCGATGGACCGAAGAGGTCGTCAAAGAGCGTTTTCTTGACGCTCGAAATGCCCCGAATGCTCTCTGCTGTGGCGTCCGCTCCGGCTGCGGTCGACGACGAAGGCGAAGATGAGAAGGTGACGAGATCCATCTCGGTGCTGACTGCGACAAAGTCCTGTGCCTGAGCACGCGCTCCGGCAGGCAGCGGTACGGGCGCTACAGCAGCGACCGATGTGCGGAAAATCACCCGCTGACCCGAGCCCGATGCTGCCTTGCTGGCGGCATGGGCCGACACGGCAGCCGACGATGTGGCCATTTCGCGGTCCGAGACCAGCGAGACGGTCTCCACGATGGTCTTTGCCTGTCGAGTCGCCGAGGCCTCTGAGCCAGCAGCATCGTGTGCGTCGGCAGTAGACGACACGAGCGTGAAAAGGGGTCGGTCGACTTCTTCGGCAGTGTCAGCTGAGCTAGTGGTTGGGAGGAGCAGGTTGGCCTGCTTTCCGGTCTCGAGCCCTTTGCGTGAGACTTGGCGCGAGAGGATTAGATCCCAAACGAGCACCGCCGAGCCCGCAGCGATGCCGAGGTAGCGGCCGGAGAAGGCAAGGCTTTCCACTCCGTTGGCCAACTCGGGAGCAGAGATGACCATCGACATGAGGTTGCTCTCGGGGCTCCACAGCGTGACAGAACCGACCTGGCCAACAGCAAGGATCGAGCCGTCGGCAGAGAAGGCAGTGGTAGTGGGAAGCTGCTGGCGGTAGCCGAAGACGGAGCGGCAGGCCCAATAGCTTTCGTTCTTGCCCGACTTGAGTTTGCGCGAGGCCAAGTGCCAAGTGCGCACCTTTCCATCGGTGGCGGTGGTGACGACGAGCGCGTCGATGGGCGAAAAGGTGATGGAGGTGATGCGTCGTGCGTTGTGGGGTCGGTCGATGCGGGTGTTGAGCACGTAGCGTCGGTTGATGGGATTCCACCTCCAGAACTTGAGGCTGGACTCGGCGATCACCTCGACGTCGTCGTCGCCATCGGAGAGGTTGCGACTGTCGAAGGTGACCATCCACTCGCCGGCCTCAGCCGTCTTGGCGGAAATGAAGGGGGAGAAGACGACGCGCTCGACGCGGGTGGGCTCGATCTGTTCATCTTCCACACGCGAGACGCGGTTGGAGGGGGCGACTTCGAGCTCGGCGGTGTTGGCATCCTTTATGGGGTCGTAGAATTGCAGAGACGACGGATGGCCGGCCAAGAGAACGATGTTGCGGCTTGCGGGATGCACGGCGAGCGGCACATGCGTGCTGGCTGGGAGCGAGGCGCCTGGAAGGTAGCGCGATGCGTCGATCTTGATACGGGTGAAGCTCCTGGTGGGTTTGAGCGACATGGACGAGACAAAGGTGATGCTGCCGTCGGCCAGCGAGACCGCGTACTCCTGCTCCCTTCCGTCCAGTCCGTTGGCGACGGCGATGGCCGAGAGCGGGGCGCCCAGACGCGGGACAAACTCTTTGGAGGCGGCGTTGCCCGAAGCGCCCAAGTGCCAGACGACGAGGACACCCTCTTCGCCTCCGGAGAGAAGGTGAGCTCCGTTGGGCGAGAAGCAAAGCGAGGAGACGGCATGGGCGTGCCAGTGCAAGACGGTCGAGGGTGCATGCCTTTCCATGCCGTCATCCGCCTCTGCTTTGGAAGGAGCCATGAAGTTCTTTTGAAGGCAGTACCAGACGCGAATGCGACCGGAAGCGTCGCCAGTGACAAGACGGGTCGGGTCGGTGGGGTGGAAGGCCATGCAAGTCATCGAATCGCGCTGATGCTGTGCGCCGGGATGGGAGGAGATGAAACGGGTGAAGCCCGAGGCAAGGTCGTGCGTCCTGGCGACCTGGACCTTGTCGTTTCCGACGACGACGAGCCATTCGCCGTTGGGCGAAACGCCGATGGAGACAGCCTCGCGCGTCTTGCCGATACGTGAGACTTCGGGGCGGATGGAAGCGCCACGGGCGAACTTGGGCAAGGCGGGATAGGCGTGTGCGTGGGAGGCGAGGTCGAGGCTGAAGTGAGCGATGATGCTGTTGAAAGGCGCGCCGCTCTCGAGCACAGCCAGGATCTCGGACAGGTTCTTGGGAGCAGTGTCGGCATCACGGTGGCGGAACTTCTTCAAGAGCACGTAGAGCGTGTTGGGGCTGGACTCGTGCGCGGTCATTCCCGAGATGGGAAGCTGGAGGTCGAAGGAGGAGAGCAGAATGCCGTCGAGAAAGTCCCAGACCTTGACGCAGCCGTCGAGCGATGCGGTGAGCAGCTGCAGAGGATTCGCCGGGTTGATCATGATGGCGGTGATGGCGGCAAAGTGCGATCCTGGGCCGCTGGAGAGCGTCGAGACGACCTGACCGGTGGTGCGCGAGTAGATGCGCACCGATGTTTTGGAGACTGCGAAGAAGTAGTCGGCATCGCGGGTGAAGATGACCGGCAGACGCGATACGCGGCCTTCGCTGATGGTTTGGAAGGGCGAGAAAGCGGCAGAGCGATCCTTGGAGCGGAAGATGCTCTTTTTGCTCTTGCGGCTACGGTTCTTGCCCGAGGCGGCCGCCTGGCTCGTCGAAGCGTCTTGGTTCGAGGGCTCCGCATCGACGTCCATAGCTGCAGACAGTTGCGCGCTCGGCTTTTCGGCAGCAAGAGAGGCAGGCTGCGCCTTCTTTGTGGGCGACGATGGTGCGGAGCGCGGCATGTCTTCTGCTCCTGACCTTCAGGCCTGTCTACCGGACTGATGAGATAGAGCCGAGAAGCACTGTAAGAGGGCGCCCGATCGGCTAGCCGCTTCTTGTGTGGCAAGTGTACGCCGTTTGAAGACGGCGATGGATGCTATTGAAGTGGGGCGAGGTGAGCAGCGATGAGGAGCGTGACAGTCGTGAGCACAAGTGAGGTTGCAGGTGCGGAAGCTGCGAGACAGAGCAGAGATTGCACTCTGCCGCCTGAATTCCAACCAAAAAATTCTCGCCATCTGCAAAAAAGTACAGTCGCCAAATCTCGGATTTCGGGGCCCTTTCGGCTCGCTCCAACGCCCTGCTACAGTAAAAGGGTTTCTCCCTTTTTTACGGCCTGATTTTCCGTTTCGCTCGCGAAACGGCGTGAACGACGGCTGTGGAAAGTGTCGTCACCACCGTCGGGCATTTTTACAGATGATCAAAGTCGTCGGCGAAGTCTCGGTAATGCTTGAGCGCACATGAAAGTTCAACGCCGCGGCGGGGCGGAACGGCTGGGTCCTGTGTATTGAGTTGAACGTGTCAAACAGGTATTCTGGACAACGGCGCAGCCCAGCTTCCAGGGAGTCTACAGTGTCCGCACCGCGTGTCGACGGAGTGTGCTCGCAGATGACCGGATAACTTAAACCCATTTCGCTCTCAACTGTCTGCGCCTTTCATGCCGTCGCTACTTCCACATGCATGCCGACATGAAGTCGATTGCTCGCCGTTGATGATCTCTCGATGGATTTCGTTTCACGACGGCAGCCGCATGCTTTCCTTGTGCGTGCACAGTAGGTTCAAGCCGCTCTGGCTGAGGCGGACTCCAAGATCAGCGTGCTGATCGCAAAGGAGGCTCAATCCGCGGCCATCCTGAGCGGGAACAGCCCAGAGGTGGCTTTCACCCCATGCCTGTTCCTTTCAATTGAAGCTCACAGTTTCTGAACTCTTTCTGTCTGAGTGACGATGGCGTGATGATGGCAGCCAACTGAAGCAATATTCAGCAGAGTGATCCCCACACATACAAATGCCTCGCCTTTTCTTTTCTCCAACTCCCGCCAATATCTCGAGGCTCTCATCGCTGCACACTTCACAGTCACAGCCAGGCCAAACGCGGGCATTGTCGAAGTAGGAAGGTGGTGTTTCACATGCTTGGAAGCCTCCGATACAGTGAGGATTAGGCAGCCGCGGGCGCAGACTGCCATTTTCGGCCAGTGCAGGTTCGCACGAGCAGGGCAAAGCTTGTCGCCGACGTCGGGCGCGCATTGCTCTCAATGTCAATCAATTGCCACGGTGACGCTCACTGACAGCGCCGCGGGACGACGCGTCTGCGACTCAGGCAAAGACAGAGTCAGGGGAAAATCGCAGGCTAAAATTGCAGAAAATAAAAGCCAGCGCGCGAGGGGGAATTTTTCGGCACCGGACCGATCCAAATGCCGATTTTGCCGGACACGATCAGTGGGGTCGTCCAACACCACCATATCTCGACGGGGTCTTCGTCATACGACTGCGAAAACGACGTAAAACCGCTTACAATTTGTCGTAGTACTGCTCCAAGGTAGGAATGGAATCCTTAAGACCCTTGCGCTTGCGGATAGCGAGCACGATATCCTGGGTCTTGCCGGCGTCGAGGGGCGTTCCGGGGAGGAGCTGCCAGTGGTCAAAGACGGACTGGGGGAAAGCCTGACCGGAGGTGGCCTGACGGAGATCGGCGTTGAAACCGAACGACTCGTTGACGGGGAGGTAGGCCTTGACGGTGACCATGGGGGTTCCGACACGGGGCTCCTCGGAGAAGACGTGACCACGGCGCCTGTTGAGGCACGAGTAGATACCGCCGAGGCCGGAGTCGGGGCACTGGATCTCGACGAGGTAGACGGGCTCCTGGATACCGGGCTGGGCGAGGAGGGCGGCGGCGTAGCAGACGCGACGGCAGGTGGGGATGAGCTGTCCACCACCGCGGTGGATGGCGTCGGTGTGGAGGGTGACGTCGAGGATGTTGAAGCGGGTGCCGCGCATGGGCTCCTCGGCGGTGACGCCCTCCTTGGTGGCCCACTGGAAGGCGGCGACGCACGAGTCCTTGATCTCGTTGAGGTACTGGACACCCTTGGTGGTGTCGACGAGGAGGTTGGGGCCGGTGGTCTCGGGGCCGAAGCACCAGATCTTACGGGCGTCGGTGACGTCCCAACCGTAGTCGTCGGCGAGGACACGGGCACGGGCCTTGAAGTCGTCACGGGGGGTCATCTTGCCGTCCTCGATGAGGCGCGAGAGCTCCTCGTCGATGGGCTGGGCCTTGACGTAGAGACGGTTGTGCTTGTTCTGCGACTTGGAGAGGGCGACCATGGAGGACTCGGCCTGGACGGTCTCACGGTAACCGACGACGGGGTCCGAGATCTTGAGGGGAATCTGGGCATGGTCCTCTTCGAGGTCCTTGAGGACGATCTCGAGGTGGAGCTCACCGGCACCGGCGACAATGTGCTCACCGGTCTCGGCGATCCAGGCCTGCACACAGGGGTCGGACTTGGAGAGACGCTTGAGACCCTCGACGAGCTTGGGAAGGTCGTTGGCGTTCTTGACCTCGACGGCGACCTGCACGACGGGCGAGACGGAGAACTTCATGACCTTGAGGTTGTGGGCGGTCTCGGAGCTGGTGAGGGTACCGGACTTGAGCAGGAACTGGTCGACACCGACGAGACCAAGGATGTTACCGGCGGGGCAGTCCTCGATGGGCTCGACGTAACGGCCCATCATGAGGACGGTACGCTGGATCGACTTGACGAAGAGGTCGTCCTTCTTGCCGGGGGTGTAGTTGGGGCCCTGGATGCGGATCTTGGGACCGGACTTGACGGTGCCGGAGAAGATACGGCCGAAGGCGTAGAAGCGACCCTTGTCCGAGGTGGGGACCATCTTGGAGACGTAGAGCATGAGGGGGCCCTTGGGGTCGCAGTCGCGGATGCCGATGGCGGACTCGTCGTCGAGGGGGCCCTCGTAGAGGGTCTCGACACGGTAGCGCTGGGCGGTGACGGGCGAGGGGAGGTGGATGACAATCATCTCGAGGAGGGCGTCACCGGCGGGGAGGAACTTGCGCATGGCGACCTTGAGGAGCTGCTTGCCCTCGAGGTCCTGCTCGTCCTGGGTGAGCTTGACGTCGAGCTTCTCGAGGATCTTGGGGATCTCATCCTTCTTGAAGTTCATGATGGCGTCAAAGACGCGGAAGATGGGGTCGAGGACGAACATGTTGAAGGCACGCTCGAGGGGCTTGCCGTCGGCGTCGGTGTCCTTGGTGGTCCACTTCTTGGTCTTGGGGTTGAAGAAGTTGTCGCCCCAGAGCTTGACCATCATCTTGTCCTTGTCGACACCGAACTTCTTGGCGTAGCGGTTGGCGAACTGGCGGAGGGTGAAGGCCCAGCCGTGGAGACCCGAGGCGAAGGCGACGGTGCCCTTCTCGGGGTAGACCTGGCTCTCGCCGAGGACGGGGTCGTTGTAGGTGGCGATGACGACGTTGACGGACTCGATGGTACGCATGAAGGACTGGTAGAGGTCCTCCTTGCCGACCTGGAGCTCGAGGAGCGCACGGTCGACCTTGTTGAGGCAGACGACGGGCTTGATGCGCTCGGTGAGGGCCTGGCGGAGCACGGTCTCGGTCTGGACGCAGACACCCTCGATGCAGTCGACGACGACGAGGGCACCGTCGGTGACACGGAGGGCGGCGGTGACCTCGGAGGAGAAGTCGACGTGACCGGGCGAGTCGATGAGGTTGATCAAGAACTCGTTGCCGTCCTTCTTCTGGGCGATGGCGTCGAGGGCGTCCTTATCCATGGGGAAGTACATGGAGATGGCGGTGGACTTGATGGTGATACCACGCTCCTTCTCGTCGTCACGGGTGTCCATGAAACGGGTGTCACCGGCCTTGGCACCGGCGATGATACCAGCCTTGGAGACGAGCGAGTCGGTGAGGGTCGACTTGCCGTGGTCGACGTGGGCAATAACCGACATGTTTCGGATGTTGGTGGGCCTGTCCATGAGGCCACGGATCTCGTCGACGGTGAAGCTGGGAAATGAGAATGCAAAGAATGGAGAGTCATGGTATCAGTACGTTGTTGGTTGCCAAAGAATTAGAGCGAGGAGTATAGCGGCGCTGTCTATTGTACCGAGCCGCGATTCGGGGCGAAAGCCGTGGATATGGCGTGCGTTTTCTGCAGATACTCACTTAACCATCTTGACTGAACACTAGCGTCGGTGCGCTTGGGAACGAGGGAGATGGATAGGGGGGGAAAAAGATGGTGGTGGAAGAGGATGTAGAACAGCGGGCGCTCGCCAGACAAAGACCTGAGCGGGACGAGTGCACAAGGCAGGGGCGGCCACTCTCTCTCTCTCT
>NW_014638972.1:0-28674 GCF_000747765.1 Moesziomyces antarcticus
CCACCACTCCAGCCAGGGCCAAGACCAAGCCGGCCAAGCGCAAAACCTGACGCAATCGTAAAACAATCACCCAGAAGCTTTGGTTGGAGGGTTCGACGAGAAAAGGAGCGAGAATATGGTGGTGGGATTCTGCATAGAAGTACATGATGAGTTGAGAAAGTGGCTGTATGAATCAAGAGTGGCGGCGGCGGTCACGACTTGTCGGGGACGATGCCGTCTTTGAGTTCTTGTGGCACGGGTGCGGGGAAGCCGTCCTGGAGCAATTCGGGCAGCACTGCCGAGTGGAAGAAGCTCGACGCAGCCATGGCACCGTTCTGATGGTAGATGGCGCCGACGATCGCCTCGACCGCCACGCCGCGCACCTTGAAGAGTCCCGTCTCGCGCGGGCCCATCTGACCGTCGGAAACGGCAGGCGTCCAGCGCATGACGCTCTCGAGTGCGAGATTGCGCCCCACCTTGTCGCCGAGTCGGTGGGTGGAGAGGATGGCGTCCACGGCGGAGGCCGATTCGAGCAGATGGTTGATGTAGGTGCGCGCGGCGCCGGGCGCGAGGCTCTGGAGGCGAGAATGGAGGAAGAGCGTGGTGAAGAGCTTGAGCGTTCTGCGGCCGACGAAGGCGAGCCGGCGGTTGTGGCCCTCTCGTGCGTTGAGGTACGACTCGTGCGTGACGGCGCGAAGCGCGAGATCGGCGTTGGAGTCCAAAAGACCCGACGACACGCCAGAGAGGTGCGCGAGAACGTCGGCGCCGGTGATGCGTGTGCCTAGTGCAGGCGATGGGCGAGAGTCGGCGCTGCGGAGCGAGGGGCGAGATGATGGAACGGGAGCAGCAGTGGTGGAGGAAGAGGCGGTCGAGGAGGCGGCCGATGCAAATGCGCGCGAGGCGGAAGATGGACCGGAAGAGCAGCTTGCGGAGGCAGCGGGAAGCTCTGATCTGCTGCGCACGCTACGCATGCTGCGGGCGAGATCGCGCAGCGGCGACTGGATGCGACGAGCTGCCATGGTTGGACGCGATTGCAAATCGAGAGCCGGAGGAGGAGGGGCTGTAGGAGGCGCGTGCTGAATCGATGCTGAAGAGCACGCTGCGAGGGAGCACAGATGTAGGCCTTGGCGTCTAGTTGTTTGTGCTGGACCGAAAGATGTGCGCTAGGGGATATGAGGTGTGGTAGGCGTGAGAGAGGAAAGAGGAAAGAGGAAAAGAGGACTGCCGGCTCGGATGATGTTGGATGATTGGATTTTTTTGCCCAACGCGAAGCTCAGTGGCGGCGGCCAATTTTGACATGCGAGTCCTTCTTCTCGCGCCAATTCGGGTCCGATCTGGCAATCGAGATTTGGCTCCACGCGAAATTTCGTACGGAAAGAGCAGAAGAGAAGTCAGCTGCGAAGAACGCGCGAAAGGCAGCTTGAGAGGCGGGAAAAAATTGCTGAACCTCGCGCGACACGCAGCTCGCCTGTCTTTCTCAACCGCCGCTCCAAGGGGAGCCACCAGCCTGCCAGCCAAAGATCCGACTGTGAGGCCGCCTGCTCACGCCTGCAACTGAGCTCGAGTTGCTGCTCCAGCCGACCTACCCTCATCCACCATCACTCGAGGCCTTTCTGCACCACACCTCACGGGTCACCTACGCACACCACCACCGTCGCATCCCAGCGCCAGACCACGTCACGCATCGGCTCGCACTCAGCATCGACACATAACACACATACAGACACCATGGCCCCTGTTGCGGCGCCTTCCACCAGCCAGCCTGCGGGCGGCAAGCCCATGAACTGGGCCGACGAGTTCGATGAGGACGTCTCCGGCGACGCCCCGCGCATCGAGGAGCGCGACGAGGGCAACGGCGTCAAGGTCGTCATCGAATACCGCACCAACGCCGACGGCAAAAAAGTCAAGATCACGCGCCGCGTCAAGCGCACGCTCGTAAAGACCAAGGTCAACCACGAGGTCGCAGAGCGCAAGTCCTGGACCAAGTTCGGCAAGGAGAAGAACAACGCCCCCGGCCCGCACTCGGCCACCACCACCATCGGCGAAAACGTGGTGCTCAAGATGTCCGCCGGCAACAACAAGACCGCCGAACCCGAAGTCGACGAGATGGACAAGGTGCGCCAGCAGCTCGCAAACAAGCGCATCGTCTGCCGTCTCTGCAAGGGTGACCACTTCACCACAAAATGCCCCTACAAGGACACGCTCGAGGCCATCCCCGGCGCCGGCGCCGACACGCCCGAGGCCGGCGAGGGCTCCATGACGCCCCTCGCCACCATGGACCCCTCCAACCCCGCCGTCGCTGCGAGCACAGGCGGCAAGTACATCCCGCCCTCGATGCGCGGCGGCGCAAAGGGCCCCGGCGAGAAGATGGGCGGCCTCGGCGGCGTCTCCAGAGACGACCTCCCCACGCTCCGTGTCACCAACCTCTCGGAAGACGCAGACGACGACGACCTGCGCGAGCTCTTTGGCCGCTTTGGCCGCGTCGTGCGTGTCTACGTCGGCCGCGACCGCGAAACGGGCATCTGCAAGGGCTACGCTTTCGTCAGCTTCGAGACGCGCGAGGACGCCGACCGCGCAAGGCAGAAGGTCGACGGCAGGGGCTACGATAACCTCATCCTCAGCTGTCAGTGGTCGCTCCCGCGTGGCGAGCGTCCTTGATCTTCCCCTTTCCCCCTCCAAAAACGAGGCGTCCATGTCGCATATCGCCAGACTCTGTGGTTCCCGCTCAGCACATCCGCTTGTACATTTAGGCCCCGCCCAGCAACCTCCCACTTTGGAGCCTCTCCTTTCGCCTCGCTCGTGTGCAGTTGTGATGCAGTCGAGGCAGACAAGAAGACAGTGCGGTGTTGAGGATATCGGATTCAAGACAACAAGAGCGGTTAGGAAAGTGTGACTGTCAAAGACAGGTGTGTGCGGTGAAGGAAGAGTCTAAGTGTTGAACCTGTGCATGATCGTTAAAATATTGGTGTCAGCAATGAAGATCTGTGCGCGAGATTGGACCAAGGCAACAACTTACTTTCGGTTCTGGTTGGGCCCGAAGAGGTCGAGTCGGATTTCGGGGAGCATGCGGTCTTCGAGCAGACGCAGACGCTCGTCGAGCGTGTTGTTGATGGTGATCTTGCCGCCAAAGCCCGCCAGCATCACGCCGCCCGCGCAGTCCTTGCTCAGACCCTCCTGCACAGTCACGCTGGTCGACTTGCCCGCCTTGGACTTGAAGTCGCTCTCGGCCTGCTTGGCCGCTTCCTGTGCGAGCTGCACGTCGCTCGACTTGACCGTGACCGTCACCTTGGACTCCATCAGTTGAAGCAAGCCCTGTCGACACATTCGAACCGAGAGACATCAGCATGGCTGAAGTGGAATTCAGACTACTTGGAGAGGTACACACCTGTAGGATGAGCTGGGACAGAAGCGTCTTGTACTTTTCCTGGTCCTTGGCGATGCCATCCAGCTTGTCGCGTGTGGCGTCAAAGAGAGACTGCAGGTGCTGTTCGCGCGTCTGGAGGATCTTCAAACGCGACTTGTTGGTCTGGTTCGACTGGGCACTGTAGGCACGTTCACGATGAGGGGTGAGAATGCCGATAGCTTGATCGATCCTGGGGGAAAGGGTCAACTCACATCTTTTGCGACACTTCGGCCTGCTTGATCTTCTTGTCGTACTGCGAGTCGATGTTGATAGCCTCCTGACGCACGATCTTGGCCTTTTCGATGGCGAATTCCTCGTCGGCCTTGATCTGGATCTCGCGTGCCTTTTCCACCGCCTCCTGCTTGATGAATGCGACCTGGATATCCACGAAAAGAAGAGCGGTTTAGCGACGATCGCAGGAGGCAAAAGTGAGAATGTGCACGGGCTTACCATCTTCTTCATCTCGGAGAGCACCTCATCGTCGTTCATGGGACGACTCGACATGGTTGCGAAGATGCTCGGTATACCTCCGATGCGTAGGGTTTGAGCTGGTGTGTGTGTGTGTGTGTGAGATGAACGTGTGGCAGCTGGCGTCGGAGGATGAGATGGGGAGAAGGTGGAGAAATGTGGAATTGCGATTGCGGTGATGCGAGGCGAGGCTGGGGCGGCGCTTGGAGGCCCAGGCCAGGCTTAGGGGCTGAGCTGCTGCACTCGTCTGTTCATCAGCAGCAGCAGCAGCAGCAGCAGCAGCAACGGCAGCAACGCACGCGCCAAGCTCAGTCGAAATTCGCTTTCCGAATGTTAGAGCGTGGCACTGTCGCCGCCAAATGAAACGCAAAAATGTCGAATCGGACCGCTGCCGTGCCCCAAAGCCAAAGCCAACTTGACCAGCGCCGCCGATCGGAGCCGACCAAGTGGAGGAAGAAGAGCGCGTCTCGTGCAAAACAGCCGCGCTCCCTCCCGCAGCAGAGAAACACACACAGACAGACGCCTCCTCCTCCTCATCCCCCTCCTCTTCCTCACACCACCAAGGCTCAACACCGCTTGCTAGCCTGCTCGCTCGCTCGCCAGGCTCACACCATCAATGTCCGCAAAAGACGCTCAGACAGAGCAACCACCCAAGGCGGACGCCGAGCAGCCTCGCGAGCCACAGTCGCAGCCTTCCTCGCCGCCCTCCCAGCGCTCCTCCTCCCCACAGCCCAAACCGACAGAGTCCACGTCCAGAGAGGTGACGGCAAAGTCACCCCCGCATCACTCCGAAGATGCATCCTCCAGCCGTAAGCGTGAACGCGAGGGCAGTGTCGAACCCTCCCAAATGACGCCCTCGCGCGTCGCTGAATCCATCCCCGCCAAAAAGAACCGCCTCGAGGACTCGCTGCAGGAGGAGGACGACGACCCATCCGCCGAACAACCAGAGACCGAAAAGGTGGGTCACATTCGCGAAAAGGTGCACCAGCTGAGCACACACGAACTCAAGGCTGCCAAGCCCGAAACCGACAACAAACCCGAGGACGACAATGCTGCGGCAGCTCCTTCGCCCTCACCATCCAAAGACAACACAACGTCCGCGCCAGCCAAGGACGCCGACGCACCCACACGAACACAACCCACCTTCTCCGCATTCAGCTCCAAGTCCTCCCCCTTCAGCGCAGTTCCCTCCTCCTCGGGATCGTCCAGCGCCAAGTCTGGCTTCTCGGCGTTTGCAGCAAGAAGCTCGTCCCCTTTGGTTGGCTCCGGCATCAAACCCAGCAGCCTAGGCTCCAGCATCGGCGGACACCATTCCGAATCCGCCTCGGCCTCCTCCTCCACCGCCGCATCGTCATCCTCAACTTCCGCACCTGCAAAGCCCATCGTCAAAGGCTCAGCGTTTGGATTTGGTGCATTTGCAGGTGCGAGTCCGTTGGCCAAGCCCAAATCCCCCGCTTCCACAGCGTCTCCAAAGGAGGCAGAACAGGCGGAATCGTCGGACGACAAGGCGACATTCGAACAAAAGCTCCTGAGCGAAGATAAAGGCGCGGTGGCCGAGACCAAGGCAAAGCCATTGCTCGAGGTCAACGAAGATAGTAAGTGCCCTCCATCCCCGCACCCGTCACACTGTCTTGACACTGACCTTTCCGATTTTGCAGCCAAAACCGGCGAAGAAGACGAGGAGACCATCCACAGCATCCGTGCAAAGCTCTACACCATGGCAGATGACCAGTCGTGGAAAGAGCGCGGCACCGGCACCCTGCGCGTCAACGTCCCCAAGCACTCGGCCCGCGACAAGGCAAGGCTCGTAATGCGCGCAGACGGTGTGCTCAGAGTCATCCTCAACGTCTCCCTCTTCAAGGGCATGAAGTGCGAGCTCCACGAAAAGTTTGTCCGCATCGTCGCCTTCGAAGATGCAAAACCCGTACACTACGCCATCAAGGTAAGCTCAACCTCCTCGCACACGCAACCAGACATGGCGTGCACCAAAACTGACCCTTTGCATTTCGTCTGGCTAGATGAGCAACCCGAACAACGCAGCGGCCCTCATGGACGTGCTCGACGAATTCGTTCTTGCACCCGACGGCGCCGGACAGGCGTGATCCGATCCGCAATTGTAGCGCACATCTCTCAATTCATACACCACGCTCCTCCTGGCTTCATGCGAGAAACTTGGCGCTCGACTTCGACTCCCGATGGCGTCACAGCCACCGACTTCACATTGTGGCTTGGCGTCGCTCTGCAGCAACGACAGTGAGTCCCGCGCGTCGCGACACGAAAGACAAGCCCAATCCGCCTGTTGTGCTCACGCCAGACCGCTTCAGGATGCCAACTTTGCAGACCAAGTCACATCCAAATGAGCACACTTCTTGTGAATTCCAATTCTGAACATTGTTCTGAGACAACATGACTTTTGTCCGAGGAGCAGCCGCTTCACTTGGCCATCTCCTCAAGTGCATCCAGAAGCGCAGCGGCACTCCAAGCCTGAGTGGCGCACGAATCGGAGCAGTGAGCGCCGTCGGCGTTGGTGAGCTCGGGCAGCCCTGCCCACGGCGAGCTACGAATGTGCTGCCTGTGCTCGAGCATCAGCGTGTTGATGCGGTGGTTCATCACCGAGCGCTCGACGCCCGCCTTGGCACCAAAGATGGCCACAGCTCGCAGATAGTAGCCGCGCAGCCACACCCACTCAGGACCATTGTGGTAGTTCCACCCGCACGACGTCGATGCATCCTCCGTCTCGCGCTGGTCGTAGTTCGGACGATAGTTCCAGTCCGATGGATCCAGCGTCTTCATTCCCAGCGGTCCGACCAGGATCTCGCGTGCCTTGTTCAACGCGTTGCACGCATGCTCGGGCTTGAACAGCTCGGGAGCCACGCACATGGCGATGGGGAAGTTGGAGCGGAACTGGTAGTCGGCCCACTCGCGTCCCTTGGACGACCCGTACACGTCCTTGTAGATTCCACGCCTGTTGACGAGCTTCGAATCCAGGTCGTAAGCCTGATCCTCGCTGGCGTCCAGTGGAACGTAGTAGGCGCGTTCGAATGACTTTTGCAGCAGATCGGCCCACTGCTCGTAGGTGACAAGCGTCTTCTTTCCCTTGACTACGGCTTCGACGCCTTTGGCCTCCTTCCAGACGCCGCGCTTCTGCAGGTCAACGATCCAGGACAGCGTGCTCTTAAGCAGCGCCGTGATCTCGATCGCAGCTCCGTTACGAGGCGAGCCTGGCACTCCTTTGTTGCCCGCCTTGGCCGACGAGCCATTCTTGTCCTGCCACGTTCCGCAGTTGTGCTCGTTGCCGCCGAAGATAATGCCGGTCTCCCAATCGACATCGACGTCGATGTTGAAGCCCTCGGGATGCATGTCGTTGTCGATCGCGGGACCAGCATTGTACTCGCGGAAGTGGATGCCCGAGGCGTGGCGCTGCAGAATCTCCTGGATCAGTTCTGCGACGGTGCTCTTGTGGGCGTAGGCCTTGGCGTCGTCCCACGGAACCCACTCGTCGTCGAGGGGAAAGCGCCTAGCCACCTTCTCGCTGAGGATGCTTTCGCCCTTGGGTACCATCTTGGTGTAGTCCTGCACATTCTGAGCGAAGAACCACGGTCCATCTCGGCAGTTGTATCGCGGCGTTCGGCCCGAGTCGAGCAGATTCGGGATCATGCCGTGCTTGAGTGTCGAGCCGAACGCAAGGATGTGTTCGCGAGCCGCCTCGAACATTCCAGTGACGAGGTAGAGGCCACGGAGGGAGATGAAGACGTCGCGGCCCCACAGCCTGGCCCAGGAAGCAGCAAAGAATGGAAGACCAGCGGCCATCGAGGCTACCTGCTTCTCAGGCCAGAGCGAGGCGGACTTGACGACGCCATTCATCTGCACCGAGCAGAGGGCGAGCGCCTTGATGAAGTCGTGGCCGTCCTTGATGATGGGGGACATGCGCGTGATCACCCTTCGGACTGCCGCGTCGTAGGCGGCTTTGATGACCATGGCAAAGTACTTGGGCCTCATGAAGTTGGGCGCGGTGCGTTTGATCAGATCAAAGCGCTCGTCGAGCCATTTGGCAAGCTCGCCGAGACGAGGCAGTACATCGATCTGCTTCTCCAGCCTCTGGTGAACGTAGTCAAGAGCCCAGGTGCCGTCTCGCAGGTGCGCGCAGAGCGGGTGACCGAGGTCGTTTGATTGGATGACCTTGCGCAGGACTGCCATCCAGCCTTCGAGACCGCAGTAGACCATGGGCTCGCACTGAGGGATGGTGTAGACGCCGTCGTTGCCGCCGGTAACGTCCTTCTCCTCACCGTCAGCACGGTACAGGACTGCGTTGAGGTCGACCAGGTCGAGGTTGGCGACAGCTTCGTCTGCGCCCGAAAGGCATCGCGAGTCGATGTCCGCATCGATGCTGTCCATCTCGGTGGCAAAGAGCATGACACTACCGGGAGGGAAGAAGTCGGGCACGACGATCTCGGAGTAGCGTAGACGTCCTCCATCCTCGTTGATGCGGACCTCTGGCTCAGCGAGATCGATGAGCTTCGACGGAAGACCGTCAAGGTACTTTGCATCCTGCGGCGCCTCTGTGCTGGTCACCTCGAGGGTCTTGCCCAGAACGTAGGTGACTCGCTGTCGGTCGAGCTTGAAAGGACCCGCCTGGCCGCGGTCGCGCGAGCCTTTGTGGAAAGCAGTGTGAGCCAGGCAGACGAATCCTTTGTGCGTCTGTGGGTGCACGCGGTGCATAAGGAGGTAGTCGTTTTCCTGATGCACATGTCCCTCGGAGAAGCCATTGCGGACCATCTCGACGTGGAGATGGTTGACAACGCGCTTGATGGCTCCGATGCCACTTTCGTCCGCCTTGGCAGCGGGTCGATAGAGTCGGCTCTCCTGAACCACATCCAGGGTCTTGGGGTAGAGATCATCAAAGCCTTTGGTGCTACCGATGGCAGACCAGGAGAAGGCGACGAGTGCGCCCATGGTGATGGCGTCTTCGGTCGTGCGCTTCATCGTGGGAGTCTCGTTGTCGTGCGTAACGTCCATGAACAGCGCATGAGGGCTGGATCCACCGAGCTGCTCGACGAGGCAGTCGGCGTCTTTGAGACCCGCTTCGGGCAGAGAGACCTTGCCAGGGGTCGTGAGGCAAGCGCTGTCGACGGACCCGATGGGTTTGTTGACGCCAAAGCGGTAGAGCAGACGGCTCTCTTCCTTGGGATCGTGGCCGTTCTCCATTTCGCGGATAAGGGAATTGATACCGAGGCGGCTGACAAAGTGGACATCCATCTCGGCGCTGCCGGTGAAGAGTTCGGCGCAGACGTACAAGTTGGGGTTGACCCTTCTGGCGATGTCGAGGAAGTGCTCTCCGACGTGGATGGGAGTGGAGTGGCAGTTGTCGATGCGCACCGCGTCGAAGTTGGCAGCAAGGAGCTTTGTGTAGTCTTCCATGTGCTTCCAGAGGTAGGGTGAGTCTTGAGGACCGGAGCCGTACCTGAGTTTGACGCAGTCGCCCCAAACGATGAGCTCTCGTCGGAGGTAGACGCGAGACTTGTTGGAGGCGAAGTCCTCGAGCGGATTGGCAGCCCAGATCCAGCCATTGTTGGCGAGAGAGAGCTCCTTGGGATCGCGTGCGGCAGCGTCAGGGTGCTTGGGGTCGAGACGAGTAAAGTAGGGCTCGAAGAAGGGGCTCTGTTCGGAGATCTTGCCAAGCTTGGGACCGTTCGGATCGAGGCGGGTGAACTTGACGCGACCCTCGATGTTGCTAAGGATGGCTTTGACGTCGTCGTCGTAGGTGGCGTACAGAGAGGCGTTGATCTCGTCGACGATCTTTGCGAAGAAGTCGACGCACGCTTCATCGCTTTCGATGCTGTGGTGGACTGCCTGTACGATTTCGAGTGCCTTTGCGGCGTCGACGGTGGTGGCGTATCGATCGGAGAGGGTCATCTCGTTCGACACGGCCGACGACCTGACTTTGGCCGCAATGGTCTTGATGGCGCCATCGGTGGCTTGCGAAGCTGCCTTGGAGTTGTTCTGGCCCTTTCGGGAGGCAAGTTCTTTGGTGAAGCTCTCCTTGGCAGCCTTTGCATCGATGACGTAGAATTGCCAGAGGTTGAGGGGAGCCAAGACGTGCTGCTTGACCGCTTCCATGAGCTTGGCGACGTCGGCATCGGAGCGCAGCTCTGCTGGGACGTCGTAGTCTTGCAGACGACGGTTGAGCTCGAAGAGAGCCTTTTCGAGCTCATCGGCGGGTTGAAGGTGCGGGGAGTTAGCAGGACTGTATGCAGCATCCGGGTGCTGGTTGAGCCATTCGCTGTTGTGAGCTGTGTGATTCCAGACCACGTCGCTCATGCTGAGGATGCCGTGCTTGGACTTCATGTCGGCAAGAACCGCCTTGAGTTGTTCGACGCGCTCGGCCTTCTGCTTTGGACCCTGGAGCTTTTCGGGGAAGAGGTCGTGGGAAAAGTCGTGCTGGTCTCCGATCGAGTAAGGGCTGTTGCTAGCGCCGCGCACGTTGAGGGGAGGAAAGTGAATCATGTTGTAGCCTGCGTCGCGGGCCGAGTCGAGATGGACGCCCCAGTTGGAGAGGGGGCCAGCCCACTTGGAGACGAGGGTCTGCAGGACGATTCCGTCGAGAGCGAGGAAGTCTGAGGTGGACGTGACGGCGCCGCCGCCGTCTTTGGAGGAAAGGGCTTTGCATGCGTCGTTGAGGATGGGCTTGCGTACGGCAACGTTGAGGATGGGGTCTACGTTGAAGTGTCCGCTCTTGCCCCTCTTGCGGGTTGATGTATCCTGGGTGTGGTGGAAAAGGTCTGCGTCCTGCTGATCGCTGGCACTGGCGGCATATTCGACGTAGAACTCAAAGACACCCGCCGTTTTGATCAGGAGATCGACCGTGTTGGACGAGGAAGCGGACGAGGTGAAAAGGTAGTTGTCGAAGGAGGTGCGGTCGAAAGTGGCGCGCTTGTTGGAGTAGTTTGTGCAGAGGATGGCCTGCATGGAAGCGTCTGCGCCTGCTTCGATGGAGAAGCGGAGGATGTAGGGATGCACGGGAGCGGGCAGCCTGACATAGGACCTCTGCTGGTTGGGGCTGCCATCCTGCTCGAGCGGGAGCTCAAAGACCTTGACGGGTTGAGCTGAAGCCGCTTTGGCGGTGCCATTTGTGGTGGCGCTCTTGGGCGACATGGCAGTGGTCTTGTTCCGACCTGGAAAGCAGAGGAGGCCGGTCGCCGACGAGGAAGGGGAGAAAGTGGAGAGTCTACGACGAGTAAAGAGTGTGTGACGGGATTGTTGTGGGACGAGGACTGCTCGTAATGACGACCTCGAAACGGCGGAAAAAGAGACGGACGCGAGCTACGAGATGGTGGTAGAGCGCGAGGAGCGGAACGTAGGATGGTGGTGATGCCTTCTGTACACGGGCCCTTGCCTGCCTGGGATTGAGGCCTGAGGATGTGGTGAGGCATCGCGTCTGTGCGTCGGCCAAATCTTCGCAACGATCCGAAAATCGATAGGGCAGCCCAGCACAGCGCGGGCCTCCACAAATCCCGAATATCGCCCATCGCCCATCGCTCATCGCCCATCACTCGCTCGCGCGCCCCCCGCATCGACAGAGGATCGAGCAGCTCTGCACCACAATGGACGCCGTCCCAAATCCGAAATCTTCGCAGCAATCACTCCGTCATCGCACAGAAGAGCAGCTGTCGGGCGATTGCACTTCCAAAGCACCGCGCGATCCGGCCTGCTGATCAGCCGTCCAAGCCACCTTCGCTTCTCCACTGCCGAGACGCGACCCTGGCAAAGCTCCTCGCTTCCCCACCAGACCCTGCTCGCAACCCCCTTGTTGAGATTGATTGATTGCCTTTCGATCCCCATCACTCATCACTCATCACTTCGCCCGGCCCGCCTTTCCCACGTGCCCGTCGTCACTCGCGTGCGGCGTTTCCACATCGATTCGGCTCGATATCGTTGCACCAAGTGTAGCACATGCGACGCAATGGCTGTCTGTGTGACCCTGCAATGCTGTCCCGGTGGTCGCTTTTGACTCAACTCGCTCCATGCTCCGCAGCACAGCCATATCAAATGGGTCGTCCGAAGGGTTCTACATTCCTTGATGTTGTAAAGAGCAAAGGCTTGCGCGCTCAAACCCCCGAGCCCCACTTTTTTGGGATCGCGTTGGCTATTGGCGATGTGGGTGCAAGCCTCTCGTTCATACATTTGCAGGAACGTGAGTGGCCCATCACCGAAACAGGCCCATTGGTCGGAAAAAAATTCACGAAAATGGCATGATCACCCGGAGGCCACCGAAATCATGACAGAAAATACAAACGTTCAATGCGGATAATGGATGCGTCGGCGCAGCCGAACGTCTCGAGTGATGACGATGACTTAAACTTAGTGAAGCTCAGTTAACGTGAGTCATATTCTAAAAAACGCGAGCTGGCGAGGAGCAGCCACCCAGCAGCCACCCCGGGTGGCTGGTAATTAGCAGCCACCCATCAGCCACCCATGTGTGTGTGTGGGTGGCTGTGGGGTGGCTGATCCCAAACAGCCACCCGGGGTGGCTGATGGGTGGCTGCTCGTCGCCACCCACCCCATTTGTTAGGATATGAGTGGCCCCTTAGTGAAACAGGCCCATTAGTGAAACGAAAATCACAGAAAAAGCATTCACAGAAAAAGCATTACAACCCAGAGGCCCCTTTTGTATTCAGTCAATAAAAGCGCCGTAAAACGCGTTTGTGTGTCAATCATTGATGTAAATCACCTGCCAAAATCGTGATTCAGCACTGATCCTTTGTCGAATGGAAGTTGATTGGGATGATCATCGATCAATCACGTCTGACAGCCACGAAGCATGGAAATCGTGGCAGATCTCTCCCTGAAGGCGAGTCATGAGTGCATGTTCATAGTTCAGATTACCGTCCTACGTTCACAATCCGTAAGGACAAAACATGTGTGTTAACTTACATTGTAAGTCAAATGGGCATGGATATGATGCCTGGGCATGGATCTGATGCCTGGGCATGCCGTAGATTCGATGATATAAGCTAGAGTCGCTCTTCATGTCTTAATTCAAGTTATCCTGTGCTGGCAAAGCTGGCGCGGAATATCACAGAAACTACGAATGTAAAGGCCGCAAAATTTTTCGCTCTTCTCGCACGCTCTCCCGCAACTTCGTGAAAGGAAGGCGCCAGGTGCGATGGGACCGTCGGTGTCTTATCGAATTATTAAACTAAAAAGAATTTTTCCTAGCGGTGTGGATGCCATTTGACGAAGCTTTGTCAAGCTGATGTGCTTTCATTTATCTTAGTTCCATGATTGCCGCGATAATCACGAACTTGGGTTGATGTTTATCAGCGAGGTCGGACAGTTTACTTGCCTGCTTTAGAGCACACGGTCAGCAGGGGCATAAAAAGGGGCCTCCGGGTGATCCTACAATTTTCGTGATTTTCGTTTCACTAATGGGCCTGTTTCAGTAACGGACCGCTCATGTCATGTTAAGTGAATGCATACAATCGACTCTCCAACGTCGGCAGATAGTGCCTCAACGACTGTGGCAAAAATGAAGAAGGTGTCATTCTTCAGAACATTCCTTTGCCCTGATTTATGGTTCCTTCTTCAGGACGAATGTCGAGAGAGCCATAAGGGTGTGACTCATCTTAGAGCTGATGCACAATTCATGGTTGACTTTGTCATGGATCCCACATGACAGAAAGCACAATGCGTCCGAGAGCTTTCAAAATCCGATTTAGTCACAACTTTACAAAATGTGTTGCTGATTGAAGTCAAAGTGGTCTCGTCAGTCCGATTCATATCCTAAAAAGACGGGGGGGGTGGCGAGGGTCAGCCACCCATCAGCCACCCACACACACATGCATATCCTAAAAAGAGGGTGGGGTGGCGACGGTCAGCCACCCAGCAGCCACCCCGGGTGGCTGTTTGGGATCAGCCACCCATCAGCCACCCACACACACATGGGTGGCTGCTGGGTGGCTGATCCGGAGAAGCCACCCCGGGTGGCTGAGGGGTGGCTGCTAATTACCAGCCACCCCGGGTGGCTGCTGGGTGGCTGCTCCTCGCCAGCTCGCGTTTTCTTAGGATATGAATAAAGTTTCAGCTTCGACACTGGCGTCCGGGCACCTTTTGAAAGTCAGTTGGAATTCAAGACGATTTTTCACAAAATATGACTCAAGATAACTTAACGCGTCATGAGCTAACATAATTAACTTAACTTCAGCGAAGCGAAACAAGCCCGACCAGACAAACATAAATCATGGATCATGGATCTGCTGCCTACGTGGTTAGCGAGTCTAATCCTGAGCCAAAGTCCCAGTCACCTTATGGTCTGTGATCAAGTCTCAAGTTAAGTCAGACCTTTCCAAAGAATCATCAATCACAAATGCCTTGCTTCCAATTGCATGGTGCTTGATTCTGGTCCTGTGCCTGCGCACACTTCGGAAATCGAATGAGTCTATTCCATGATGAAGTTAAGTTAAGTTAATGATCTTCCCTTCGGTCGATATTTGAAGCTCAGTATTTCTCCATAAATCAAGACAAATAGCCACAGCTTTTGGCTCGTGTGTAAATTCTAAGTGGCTCACGGCCTCCCCAGCGGCTCACTTGAAGATTATGAAAATGTTTCGGATCATTAGCGCTCTTCTGTACGCCTGAAACATAAACGTAGCAGAGTGACCTCAGCTATGATTTTTGGCGCAATCACGAACGTCCGAGGGCTTGATCGACGGCTACGCACCCCTCACTCCTCGCTCATACAATCATGAATCGCGAGTACTTTGGTAGGTTGCGCATAGACCTTTCCCCTCGGCGGGGTTGGATTCACGCAACTCAGCTCGTAGCGCACTACTCAAGAGTGCGCGCAGATGCGATCCAGGCACGGAGGCAGCGTTATGGAGCCACAAGAGGACGAAGTCAACATCCTCAGGGGGAAAAGTGCCCTTGCTTTGAAAGCTGCTGCGAAAGAACGGCGAAATGAATGGAATTGACCGAATCACGAGGGCCTGTCAACCGGCGGAGTTGGATAGCGGCCGAGTCACGAGGGCGATTGGCGTAGGATCTTCGTTATCGCCAAATTGTAACAGTCGGATGAAACGCCGGCATTTTCGGCAGATACCCTCCGCGAAGAGCTTACAAGCGAGCCTTCGACACGCAAACCATACTGTAACTCGAGCCGAGCACGGTCGGAAGAGAGTCACCCGCACGTCCGGCGGCATCTTAGATCGTACCGAAGGCCGCACCGTGCCGTGCCGGCGCGCCTGTGCAGCAGGACAAGCTCGCGGACCCAGGTATAAGTAGCGCGCGCTTTGGGATGAACTGTTCCCTGATCTTGCCCTCCACCTTACAGCAACGCAAATAGATTTCGTCAAGGTGCGGATAGAAGTCATGATTGCACGATCTTTGGTCTTTGCGCTCGTCACTGCGCTTCGGCTCGCGGATGGAGCGGTGTCGCAGTTCGTCAAGCCACCCACGGATCTGCAGACGGCCACGGGCCACCTCGATATCCCCGTGCGATACAAACAAGTCCCCACTGGCATCTGCGAGACCGACCCGAACGTCAAGAGCTTCTCGGGCTACGTCGATGTGGAAGAGGACGAGCACATCTTCTTCTGGTTCTTCGAAGCGCGCAACGGCTCACCCAAGGACGCACCTCTGACGGTTTGGATCAATGGCGGACCCGGCTCTTCTTCGATGATCGGACTCTTCCAGGAGCTCGGCCCGTGCTCTGTGGATTCGAACGGCACCGTGGTCAACAATGCGTACGCATGGAACAATGCGAGCAACATGATCTTCATCGACCAGCCAGCCACCACGGGCCTGTCGTACACCAAGCTGGTTCCGGGCTACGTGAATCCGTCCACTGATAGCCTCGTGGTGCTGCCGGACGAGACTTGCCCCGAGTATGCGCAGGACTTTGGCACATGCGGCACCTACTCTGCGCCCAACGTCACGCTGACGGCCAACTCGACCGAGTCGGCGGCCAAGAACTTCTACCGCACGCTCCAGGGATTCATGGGTGCGTTCCCGCAGTACTCGCGCGAGGACTTCCACTTTGCCACCGAGTCGTACGGCGGCCACTACGGCCCTGTCTTTAACGAGTACATCGAGCAGCAGAACGCTCACGCCGAGCACAAGATCAAGCTCAAGTCGGTCATGATCGGCAACGGCTGGTACGACCCTGCGCTGCAGTATGCTGCCTACTACAACTACACCGTGTCGCCGGGCAACACGTACGACTACCGACCGTTCAATGCGTCGGTGGAGGAGATGATGTACAACAACATGTTTGGCAGCGGCAACTGCCTGGATCAGATTCGAGACTGCTACGCAACCGGCACGAACCAGGTGTGCAGCACCGCCGACACGTTCTGCGCCAACAATGTGGAATCCATCCTTGATATCTATGCCAATCGTGACGAATACGACATCCGCGAGCTAGGGCCTGATCCGTTCCCTTACAGCTTCTATGTGGACTACCTCAACACGCCCGAGGTGCAGGCGGCCATTGGAGCTTTCCAGAACTTCAGCGAGAGCTCGTCGACGGTGTCGAACGCCTTCAGCAACACTGGCGATGACGGACGCGAATCTGGCACTATCGAGGATGTGCGTGCGCTGCTCGACCAGGGTGTGCAGGTGGTCATGTACGCCGGCGACGCCGACTACAACTGCAACTGGTTGGGCGGTGAAGCTGTCGCCGAGCGTGTGCGGCACAAGGGCTTCGACCAAGCCGGCTACGCGGATCTCAAGACGTCCGACGGCGTGGTCCACGGCCAGGTCAAGCAAAGTGGGCAGTTCTCCTTTGTGCGCATCTACGAGAGCGGGCACGAGGTGCCGTTCTACCAGCCGCTAGCGTCGCTCGAGATGTTTGAACGCATCATCAACGGCAGGGATCTCGCTACGGGCACGCGCAAGGTTTCCAAGGGTAGCAGCTACACGACGAACGGACCGGCCAAGAGCACGTACCGCGAGGGCAACGCTACGGTGCAGTTCGAGGTGCTGCCTGCTGACGCCACATACAACCACACCACGAATGCGCCCAACAAGAGCAGCAGTAACACCACCACCAGCATGCTCGGCGAGATGCGCCAGGCTGTGCGTACTGGCGAGATGTTCCGCGCGCGCTATTCGTCGCAGCGCCTGTTCAAGCTGTGATTGCGTTAGAACACTTCGCGCGGGATAGAGTCGATTGTAGAAATGCGACAAGATCAAGCTCGGCCTGGGGCCATGGCAGCGAAGCCTCGGCGGTGGGATCGTAGGCGAACGAGAAATTCATGAGCTGGGACAGGGATCTGAGTCCGTTGTTGCATGGAAGGGATCAAGGATCATCGAGGTTGTTAAGAAAGGTCCATGGCTGGCTCACCGTGCAGAGTACAGCGGCCGCGGTGAGGAGGAAGAAGAGTAAAAAATTCGGAACTCGGATTTTGGCTCGGGTGCGGCAAGGAATGCCACAAATCTTCCCGGAATCCCTCCCTCTCTTCACCACCAAACCTACGCCTCCATCCTCTTCCCACCTCGCATCGCTGCTTCCAAGATGGCTGTCAAGTCCAAGGCACGGTAAGCTTCGCCTTCCATGACCCGCAACGATCCCGGGATTGCAAAACTCACACCACCACCTTTGACTTCTACAGTGTCGTGATTGCCCGTCTGGTCTCCACAGCAGGCACCGGATTCATGTACACCACTCGCCGCACACGAGTGGCCGACAAGCTCAGCATGATGAAGTACGACCCCAAAGGTAAATGCTCAACAGAGAACCCTCTGCAGTGCAGTTCAGAGGGGATCGAGCTGACACACGTTCCTCTTCCCGACAGTCCGAAAACACGTCCTGTTCAAGGAAACCAAGGGCTCAAAGTAAACACAGATACCAACACCTCAATTGCATGACACACACACTGTTCCAAATCTGCTCGGACTGCTTCCGCTTGCTGCGATCCAAGGCTGGATTGACGTGGGATTCTCAGCTCTACACTGGCGTCGTGCGGACAACTCGATCAGAAATTGTCAAAGAAGAGCAGGTCGTCGGCAGTCAGCGCGCCGCTTGCGTTTGGTTTCGCAGCACCCTGTTTCGCCGACGCCACTGGCTGTGCTGCCACTGTTTTCGGTGCGCTTGGCTGAGGCGGCGGCTCGCTGAGGAAATCAGCAAAGGGATCTGCGGCTGCCACCGGCTGTTGCTGCGCGCTACTGTAGCTCGGCGACTGCACGCGGGGCGAAGCAGTGCTGACGCGCGGAGGCGGTGCGATCGACATCCTCTTGCCCTGTGCTGGCGGTGGAGGCTGCAGCGGCGAAGCGGCGCCTTTGCGTGCTAAGCTGTTCGCGCGTACCAAGTTGGTGGTGATGGTCATCATGCCGCCCTCGCCACTAGCGCGCTGCGCAGACAAGCTCGACCGCGCTGAGGACGGTGCGGCAGTACTTGCCGACGAACCACCGACCTGAGGAGCTGCTGGGCCAAACAGCGCATCAAATGGATCGGGTGGTGGCGACGAGACGTTCGGGCGAGTATGCGACGGTGGAGGCACGACGTTGCGGTTCTGAAACGTGTCGAACGAGTCTTCTCCCACCTCGTCGTAGCGGTACTTGTGCGAAGGGCTGTCGTTGCTCTCCTGATCGTCGAGCCAGGCGAGATCGTCGCCCTTCATGGACGCAGACGCCCAGCTAGGATGCGCCTTCTTGGCTGACGACTTGAACAGGCCGCTGTTTCGCCACCTGCTCAAAAGTCCGGCACCTGCAGCGGGAGCCGCAGCACCTGCAGCCGACGATGCTGGGGCCGAGGCAGGCGGAGGTGGTTGGTCGAGCGACAGAAGGTCAGGACCGGTCGGGTCGTCGGTGTACTTGCTGCCAGCGTCATCCTGGTAGGAATCAAACTGGGCCGCGGGCGACATGGCTCCGCGGCTCGAGCTCGTGGACGTCCTCGCATCGTTCGATTGCGCCTTCGGTGGTTGCGGTTGGTTGAGATCGGGAGAGCTTGTGGCAGTATCCGAACCTGCTTGGCGACCCTTGAAGAACGTGGCCAGAAAGCTTGGTCCAGACGTGGAGCGCGAGTCGCTACTAGACGTCTGTGTCCATCCCGGGCCAGACGTGCGGGTTGTTGCGCTCTCGGACGAAAGTCTGGCTTGACTCGATGATACTCCGGCATCGTCCGCCAGCATATCGGGCAGCCAGCCGGCCTTGGTGATGGATCGAGCGCCCCTCTGCCAGCTTGCGTTGTGGTCAGGAGCGACGAGCTTGACGCCTCGGTTCTCGGTGCTTGCCATTGAGCCGCGCACGTGCGTGAGCGTGGTGGGGCTGGATTGCATGACGTCGAGGCGTAGTGCTCCGCTCGAAGACTGGAGGGCTGATGGGGGCGACTGGAGGTGGTGCAGTTTGTCGCGTTGGGAGCCCTCGCTGCCGAACAGATCTGTCCATCCGCCCTGGCTGACGCTGGGACTGGCAAAGCTGGCCTGCGTGTCGGTTTCGGTGTTGATGCTGGCGATGAGCTTTCGAGCGTCCGACTTGAGTCGATCGATCTCCTCCCTGTCGAGATGTCGCGCCTTCTCCTCACGGGAGGAGGCTTCTGCCGCCCACACGTCCATGTTAGTGCCAGATGCCTCCTTGTGCTCGCTCGATTCTGCATCGATGGACGAGTCGTTCAAACCGAAGGAGCTGGAAGCGAGTTGTGCATCTGCGAGATGCGTTGATGAGAGTCGAGATTCGAGAGTGTCGCTCTGGTCGAAAGTGGTCGAGGATGGCCCCCATCCGCTGGAATCAGCATGTGGATCAGCGAGTGTGGAGATGGAAGGTCGGAAAGTCGATTCGGCGGCGCCCCAGTTGCTGGAAGAGCCTGCGCCCCATGGATCGTGAGAAGAGCTTTCCTCGACGATGGCAGAGGAGTTGAGGTCGCTATCCAACGGGTGCTCGAATGTCGACGTTGAAGTAGCTGCAGGCACGTCTGATGAAGTGCTTGTTGGGAACTCGTCGTCTCCCCAAGCCGCGCCTGTTTGCAAAGGGCTTGGAGGAGCATTGTGCTCTTTCGCCTCATAGTCCCGAGGTTGCGGAGATGGCGTTCGATCTGGAGATAATTCCGCTTGCTCTATTGGTTGAGGAGCCGCAACGTCGGTGGACCACGGATCGGATGCGTCAAAGGTTGGAAGCGGCGGAAGTGCGAGAGGGGACGCCTTCTTGTCATGGTTTGCTACGGACGACGATGCGGCGGGCTGTGCGACACCATCGTCGTCGTTCCACGGACTCGACCAAGCATCCATGCCGATGCAGCCGCGCAGTCGAGCCTGCCTCGACGATGCCTCCTCGGAATGGTATGGATTGTCAAGAGGACGTTGGGTGGAAGGTGCATGTGCGATATCCAAAGTGGCTTCGGGATTCGGCTTTGGTCTGTGCCTGAGACTTGCGCCAAATCACGGCTTCCTCCACAAAGTCACCGTGGTTGGCGCGCGGACCCACGCCGAAAAGTAATAGTCGGAACCCTTCCGAATCACAGTCAGCTTGTCTCTGCTCGAGACCATCATGGCCATCCGTCGCTCACAATGATACGTCTGATCACACTGGTGGAGTGGCTCGACTGCAACCCAAGTCAAGTTGCCATCCAAGCTTTGACAGATTCGGAGCCCCCAAGGCCCGAAGTCAAAGCGTACTCGGACGTCGTCTATCACAACTATCGTTCCTTGGGGCTGAGTCTACAATGTGAGTTCACTTTGACAGCTTCCGAAGCTTTATCTTTGCTGAGACCTAATGTATCCTGAGCGACAGACGAGCCCAGCTCGAGTGGCAAGGCTGCCTCCAAGTGCGACGTGCACGATTTGCGTCTGGCTGCCATCGACGTCTACTCTGCCAGGGACGACAAGAGCTGGACCTGCTTCCCACGCCTGCCAATCCAGGTCGACCTCCTCCCACAGGATGAGGTGGAGAAACCCACTTCCATTACGCTCGACTCGACGGGCAAGGACCTCGTCTCTTCGTTGGGCGAACCACATCGCAAAGGCGGCGGCGCCAACGATCGCGCTGGGCCTGCAGCCTGGCTCGAGTGGTCCCTCGACATTCAGTCAAATGGCAAAGCAACGCCCGTCAAGATTCAGGTCGAGCTTGCCGGCACAGGCGCACGCGGAGCGGATCGCTGGAATGCCGAGCGCGCCGGCTCGTGCCCGTGGTCCGTCATCAACATCAGCAGACAATGAATACACCGGAACACGCCGAGATCGAGGATGATTTGAATTTCTGCGACTGTGCCTTAGCTCTGGCTGAGCGAGAGCTCCTTTTGAATCTCGCCGATGCGGCTCTTCCACCCTTCCACCTCGGCCATCTTGCGCTCCAGGTCTTCGATCTCGTTTTCCATGCTCAGCTGCTCGGTCTCGGCGCCAATATAGTCGGTCTCCCACGCGCCCTCCTCGCCCGTGAGTCGCAGCAGCACCTCGTGGTACTTGAACAACGACGGACGATGCGAGATCGTGATGAGCGTGATGCCCAGATCCTTGGCCTTGGCATACATCAGCCCCTCGACGTCCGTCGACACCGCACTCGTGCACTCGTCCAGAATGCCGAAGCGCGGCTGGTGGTACAGCAGACGCGCCATTCCCATGCGCTGCTTCTCGCCGCCCGACAGCACATCCTTCCACTCCTTGCGCGTCTCCCAACCGCCCTCGCGCGACGGCAGGTACGCCAGATGCACGTCCTTGAGGATCGCAAGCAGGTCCTCGTCCGTCTTGCCGCTCGCCACATGCTCCGGGTACGTGTACGGGTAGATGACCTGCTCGCGCAGACTGCCCACCGAAAGGTACGGTCGCTGCGGCAGGAACATGATGTCGTTGATCGACGGACGCTCCAGGCGGCCCTGGAACACCGGCCACAGACCTGCCACCACACGCGCGATCGCCGTCTTGCCCACGCCGTTGGGGCCCGTGATGAGCACGTGCTCGCCCGGCTTGACGCGCAGCGTGAGGTCGCGCACCAGCTCCTCGCCTCCGCGCTCCAGCCCGGGTGCAGGCGCGACGATGGGCACCTTGTCAAACGCAACCGTGTCGCTACCCACCACCACCTCGCCTTGGATGTTGCCAAGGTCGTAGAAGGGCTTGTCGGCACCAAGCTCGACGGGACGAGGCATGGACTGGTACTGCTCCTTGTTGAGCAGGTGCAGCGTCGAGATGAGCGTGTAGACGCGGCTGGTGAAGCCCGCCAGCTCGGCGAGTTCCTTGTAGCTGTACATCAGTCGGCTTCCTGCATCGGCGAGCGAGAGCAGCAGACGACGGTTCGAGATGTACGACTCGGTCTTGGACGCCACCGTGCTGTCCACCACTTCTCGCTTGGGCGCCGGCACGTCCACCGCAGCCTCGGTCTTGGGCTGCTTGTTGCCGAAGAGGAAGGGCGCGGCGATGATGACGTAGCCCGCCGCGGACCAGGCGTACTTGAGCACAAAGTCCTCGGTCATGTTGAATGCAACACGAATCTTGAAGATGCTGTTGATGTGGCGCACAAGGCGGATGTAGGCGCGGTTCAGGATACCGGCCTCGATCGAAGCGCCATTGTAGAAGGCGATCTCCTCTGCGTTGGTGATGAGCCTGCTGTGCGCCGAGCGGAAGTCGCCCTCGAGCTTGGCCTCGATGGCAGCCAGTTTGCCGAACGCCGGAGTGACCTGTCGCAGGATCCAGCCGGTGAAGAGGTAGTTGGAGGCGAGACCGAGCACGCCCATGGGACCGAGGGATCGGCTGAGCGCATAGTTGAAGATGATGAGATCGAGCACGGGCTTGGACACGTTGGAGTAGAGAGCGGCGAGCGTCTCGCAGAATCGCGCAATGTCGGTGGTGATGTACTGGTCGGCGGCGTCGAGACGGCCGTCGAGGTTGACGATGCGGTAGAAGTTGGCCTTGTCGTTGAGGTAGAGGTCGTGCACGTAGCGCGTGAGGCGTGTGCGGAAGCCGATGGCGAGTTTGGACTGGAGGAAGCGGATCATGGAGTTGGTGTAGGTGGATGGGATGCCGAGCAGGAACCAGAGACCCAGGCCCCTGAGGAAGCCGCGACCGTTGGCGGAGACGAGGTCGCGCACGATCACACCGTCAAGGCGTGCGACGAGCATGGAGAGGTAGGTGCGGAGGACGAGGAAGGAGGTGTGGAGGAGGAAGATGAAGACCTCCTTGCTATTTCTGCGCGGGATGAGGATGCGGAAGATGGCCTTGAGCTGGCGGAAGAACTCCTTGTTGACGCCCACCTTTTTGGCGGTGGCGGCTGCTGCGCCGCCCTCTGCGCGCATGGCCTTGGCATCCTCGATCTGGGAGCGCTTGCGGTCGTCGTCGCTGAGGTTCTTCTTTTTGGCGTTGGCGGCGCCGGTGTCCGAGGTGGGAGGAAGCTTGCGGAAGACGGCGTAGTCGGCGTCGAAGGTGCTCGCCTTGGTAGGCTTGATAGGCACCTTGGAGACACGACCGCGGTTGGGAACGAGCAGGTCGCGGGAGCCGTCGGGCTTGGGTACGTAGACCTGCTTGAGGGCGTCTGCGACATCGAGGTTGGAAGAGCCGGAGCGTGTGCTGGCGAGCTTGCCGATGTTGCGCTGGTGGAGCCACTCGGTCAGACGCCTGCGGAGCGAGAAGAGCAGGAGGAGCGCGATGAGTCCGAGGCCTTGCTTGGCGCGTTGTTGCGGGGAGAGGAGCTGTGCGAGCCAGCCAGCATGTGAGGAGGCATCCTGGCGGAGCTTGGACTGGACCGCCATGATGTAGCGCGGTCACGTAAGGCCCTTCACCGCAGCTCTTTGTCGCCTTTTACCAGGAAGGAGGAGGTGACACGAAATGTGTTGCTTCTCCGGTTGGCAGGACCGCTGTGGACACCCTGGTCGGCAGCAGTAGTCGATGCACTCGTCGGGACAATGTAGGATTGTGAGGCAGATGCCTTTCGACGCAGCAGACAATGTAGACGCTTGTGGCGAGGCGAGAAGCGTTGCCTGAGTACTGATGGACCAGGAAGATGGTGGACAGCAAGATTGGCAGTCGGTCCGTTGGTGCGTTCGCCCTGACTGGCACCGGCCCTCGAGCGCCTGCCAACCCGATTGCCGGCAGCAGCTGGCGATGACCAAGGTTCCGCCTCGAGAGCAGCCCATCGACGCGTGTGGGGCCGGCTGCTCGTTTTCTGATAGCGCGCCGAGAGACTGGAATTACGCCCGGCAACCGCTGATGCACACGCTGCAGCCAAAAGCGCCGCTTTCACGATCCACATCCGGAGCAGAAAAATGGCACTTTCCACGCAGCTGCCGATTCCAACTTCGTGCTGGAATGGCCATCGGGTACACCCGTCTTCTGGGCCCGATTCAGACGATTCACGCCGTGTGGATGCTGGGAGAGCTTGGCCTAGTCGAAAGGCCTCCCAATAAGCAGGTTTGATGCGAAGTCGACGTTGCTCCATGCAATCTGCTGCAGAGCCGAAACCTGCTAAATGTGGTGGTGGCTTGCACTGCATCGGGGAAGGAAAATGGCACAAGTGTTTGCAGTTTTCCAAAAAGCCACAAGAATCAAAGAAAAGGAATCAAAAAGATGGCGTCAAAAAGCAGTTTCGGACGGGATCACCGATAGTGATGGGGATGATGCACCCGATCCTGCCGCCTGTCAAGAGCTGCCGAACGACACATATGCCTCCAGCAAGAGCATGTACAGCCAGCATCGCATGTGAATGCCGAGCGACAGCAGGTCAGGTTGTCTCACGCTCCAGAGTCTCGGGTCATGTTCTCACGGAAGAGAAGCAACAATCAGCGGCTCCGAGCTGAAAGCAGCAACTTTCCATCGTATCGTACTCAATCACCACGGGCATGGTGCGTCGGGCCTTACACGGGCTCGAGCGCCAAACATTTCCACACAACAACGGTGCCTGACCCCAAGCGCACATCGCAAAGATCGCGAGGTACTCGCCGTTGTCCGCACTGCCATGCGAACGGCTCGAGCACTTGCACACAGGCTCGCAAAAGCACAGGCCGCCGGAGCCTGCCATCTCCACCGTGGCAGTGCGCATTCCATCGACGACGCCCTGACCAGGTACCGAATAATGTCGAGACGGTGCTGCCGCGCGGCTGATCGCAAGGGCCTGCAGGGCTCGCCATCGGCGCACAACACACAATTCGACGTCCGCAACGGCGGGTCCGCTCAGAGACATGTGAGAACGGAAGCACATTCTTGCAAATCGTCGACGCGCTGCTCAAACGTGCAAGGCTCGACCAAGACACCGTGCTATTCGCCACGAGAACGAGGGTTCAAGGACACCGAGCGCGCATCCAAACTCGGCCCAAGCGTCCAGAGGCGTTCGGCTACCGGCATGCTTTGGTTCTCCAGTCGGACCCGTACTCGTCTCGCCTTACTCTTCGCTGACTGCGCTTCGGCGTCCAAATCATCGGCGCGAACGGCAACGTACCACAAAAGCACGCACGCCTTTCCTGACGTGAGACAAGCCAATCGAGACGGCGAAAAGAGCGAGTCCAGTAGGTGTGCTTTGGTGGTGCTCCTTGCATTCGACAATTGGTCCTTCAGTAGTCGGTCATGTCGGTCCCGACGTGCCTCTCAGCGCACGCGAACGGGATGGCGATCGATCTATGATGGTGCCGTCCCTTCGATCAGTGGTTCCGCTCAAAGCATCAAGGGGTCGTCGGTCGCTACATTTTCGACTACTCCAGATTTCCGCGGCGCTGCAGCGGAGACCCTGACGATGTCCTTGGAAAAAAAAGGGCGGCCCGAAATTGTGGCGACACGGGAGCCAGCAGCTCGCGTAGGCACCACTCGAAGCCCCTTGCGTGAAATATTGGCGGTTACCAGCGCAAAGGCCCCTTCGAGCACACTGCACGGCGCAGTGCATGGTGCAGGAACGGCGGAAGCGCTTCGTCCTCCCTCCTTCTCTCTTTCTCGCACGCACTGGCCCTCACCGTGCAACCTCGTGCTCGCCAGGGCAGCGCTAGCCCTCCCGCACACCCTGCTCGCTGCTTTTCCGCCCCCGAGGTTCGCAGCTCCTTGACCCCTTGCCGGCAACAATGCTGAGCGCAGCTTGGCGACCAGCCCCATCTGCGCTTGGGTCCACTCCCGGGATCCATCATCCTGCGCCACCTCCTTGCCGCTGAAACATGAAGCGCCTCTCAATGCTGATCTCAATGCTGTTCGCTGCCCGCTCCACTTTGTTTGAAGGAAGCTTCCAAAGCTCGGACCTGACGCCGCGCCGCAACTCCGCTGGCTTGGCACCCCTCCCGCCAACGCGGCTTTCGGACACGATCGTCGCTTGTCTCGCTTGCTTATGATCTGCATGATCTTCTTTCCACTGAGACAGGCACTCGACGACGCCGCTGCCCGCTCGACGCCTTGTGCCTGTCTCTCTCGCGCCCTCCTCTCCACTCGTGCCGCAAACACTCTGGTGCCAGCCTGAGACAGTCCTGCCGTCTTCGGCATACCTGGCATTCACGCAACAGTCAGGGCTCTGAGGCCTTGCACGCCAAGATACGACAACTCTGAACTCGAGCTCGTGCAACATGCGGCCCAAAGGTCGAAGCATTCAGCGTCTTGCGAGGACCTAGCGTGGGAATACCCTGCAGCTGGAGCGTGCCAGTCCATCACAGTCTGATCATCATGGCCTGACCACCTCGCGAAACGACTGAGCAGCTCTAAGCGCATACAGTATCGTCCTTGCGATCCTCACCAAGGAGAACCCTGGCAGAGGCAAGCAGCGCGCGCGCTGGCGAGTCAGGCACTCCACTGCCTTCTCTGCACCTGCGTAAGCGACGTCCGAAGGAGGCTGCTATTTTGAGCAGGAGTCGGGCTTTGACTTTCGATGGGCTGCATTCTTTTCTCACGCAGGCGACGCAATGCCAGGCGTCAGGGCGAGCGAGCATGTCCGAGCAAGGGGCTTCCAAAGCGCCTCGACGAGATCTGCTGCAGACTGCCGCCAACCGAAGCCGACGACAGCGATGCCAGAGGGTTGGTCCACCGCCACAGAGCACTCGATGCTTTGCTTTGCGGCAGTGCAAGCAGCTGCATGCACAGGCACGGCGGCTCCTCGCCTGAGCGCGCTGCGGCGGCCCGCGCTTGCGAAACAAACCTGGACCCTGACAACCGGCTCTCTCTTGCCGCGGAATGCACTACTCGGGCCTCCTCGCCCAGGAGCGCACCGCACCTCCCACGCTTAACCTTGGGCCTAAGCGCTAGCCGACACGGACACGCACCTCGGTGCCTTAGCCACTCCTGCGCTCTTGGACTGCCCTACCGTTGGCTGAATGCTCGTCCGCTGATCGCCCACCCATCGCCTTAGGCGCCCTGCAGCTTCGAATGCTCTTTCCGCCCGTCAAATATTGCCGCTTCGGATCACAAGCACGGCGATCAAGCCTCTCCGTGGCTTGTCTCCTGGATCTCGTCCAAATCTGCTCGGCTGCTTCGGATGATCGCTGTGCGATCGCTGCGCTTGCCCCCTTGCTGTGGCGCAAACGGACAGCGCCAGGTCTCACTCCATGCCGCTCCTCCATCCCTGCGTTCCCCTGCCTTGTCCTCGCCTCTCCCTAGTCGACAAGCGCATACTACATCCATGCGCATCCCTGCCTTGAGCTTGTCCCACTACCGAACACGGCCCCTGGCTTCTTGGGCGTTCTCTGCATCGCAAATCTTGGGACAATGGCAAAACGTGCCCAGTCTCAGTCGCCGCGATATCCAATCCGTCAAGGCGCCCTGTGCGGCTGCAGGTCGCTGAGGGCGGGCCGCCTTGACGAAATCGTTCCTCGGACCTCTGTGCTCACACCCCCTCTTCTTGGCTGCATGGACAGTTTGACACTCAGGCCTCCGGCACAAGTGCATTCCTTCGGAACTTTTTTTGCACGGCGACGGGATCAACTCAGGGCAGCTGTGGTCTCATACCTCGGGCAAGGGCTTCCTATGCGAGTGCTATCCGTCTCTCGGGCTCGAGAACCTAGTCAGACCGCGTTGGGATCAACGCTGCCAGCGCTTGCCACTCCTCCTCGGTGCATCCGTTCCGCTACCAATCCTCCCCCTTCGCCCAGCAATTCGCCATACGGTGACAGCTGACAGCCTCAGACTCCGCTTTCAATCACCGACCATGGATATAAAGAGCTATCTCTCCGTCCCCCCTCCTCCCAATTCTCATCATCATTTCTCACCTTCTCAGCTCTCCCCTCTCAGCTTCCTAGCCAAGCCTCCCCCCTCCCCCACCTCCCCCCCTTGTGTCGTGTCTGCTTCTACTCGGTCTTCACCGTCTCAACCAACCACACTCTCTTTCAGGACTTTTCAGCCACTCCGATCTACACCAGAACCCTCCTCCCATCGAGCTTCCTTAAGATGCCTTCCAAGATCGCCCTCTCCATCTCGGTCTTGACCGCCGCCCTCGGCATGGTCAACGCCGCTCCTCACTACGGTGCCGAGTACTCGTACTACAACGGCGGCCACAACGTCGAGTCGACCAACGAGAACAAGCTGGTCGACGCCTCCGATCTCGGCCTCAACATCGACATCCTCAAGCGCACCGACTACTCGGCCTGCAAGAAGTACATCTCTTCGTACAACGGCGGTCACAACGTCTACTCGGTCAACGAGAACAAGCTCATCGACCTCAGCGACGCCACCGTCAACCTCAGCCTGCTCAGCTCCAACGGCCGCAAGCAGAAGACGTGGAAGAACGCCCCCGCCTACTGCCTCGAGTACATCAAGAGCTACAACGGCGGCCACAACGTCATCGTCAAGAACGAGAACAAGCTCGTCGACCTTTCCGGTCTGCTCGCCAACATTGGCATCCTGAGCAAGCGCAACGCCCCCGAGTTCTCCTACTACGACGCTGGCCACAACGTCGTCTCGGACAACGAGAACAAGCTCATCGACGCTTCGGACCTCCTCGCCGACGTTGACATCCTC
>NW_014638973.1:0-28933 GCF_000747765.1 Moesziomyces antarcticus
AAAAAAAAATGGGCTGAACTTCTTCCTGCCGCGGGCCAAGGCGAGAGAGAGCGTGGCCACGGCGCGTCTGTGAGAGCGGCAACACGTTGTGTCTCTTTTTCGCCCCTTGCCCTTGCCCTTGCCCTCGCCGTCGCTTCTTCGTGCAGCCGTGCATTTTTCAAAAAAGATCCGCCCAGCCGACCGAATTCCGAGCCGCGATTGAAGTCAGGGTCTTGCAGGAAGATCGCTATCGGGCTGCCGATATGGCTTTTCCGGTCGGCACGCGACGCGCCTCTCTGGCAAATTCCGAGCTCTGCTGGAGGGCAGCAGCGGACCCTGAGTGTTCGGTTCCTCCACCACGCCCCGGAAAGGTGGCCGTGCTAAAGTGTTGCTCTGCTCTCTCCTCTTTCGCGCTTTTCGGCTCGGCTTCCGGCCATCACAGGAAAGAGAGCCAGAGTGAATGCGGTGCTCCTTCGACCGCTACTCCCCTCACTCACTCAACCCTAAACCGAGCACAAACCGACTCCGAGCGGCAACGGTAAGCTCAACCAGCTTGGCTTTGCTCCCACACCTGGTCTCGACGCTCGTCTACGCTTGTTCGCCAACTTTGGCCTCAGCAGCCCGCCGCACGCCACCCTCGCACGGAGCATTCAATCGCAAGAGGCGCTCGCATCCACAGGCTGGTGTAACATCTCCCGAATCACTTCCCGATCATGCTCTCCAACTCGAAGCTAGCGCCATGCCTGCAACCTTCTTGACGGCTTCGAAGCAACTACCTAGAGCTCCTCCTTGAGCATATGCACCCATCGACCAAGAGCTTGTCCAACAGCAAACATGGACTCGTATCGCTCGGCTCGCACAACCGCCATGGCAGACGCAGATGACCGAGGCCGCCCCGTCTTCTCTCGTCCTCGACCCACGCCATCTGGCTTGGACGAGCTGCGTCGCAACTTGCACCAAGCTCATGCGCGCGAATCCACCCATCGGCCCTACTACCCCTCGCCGCTGTCCCAGTCGCCTCTGCAGGCGTCGCTCTCCTCCACCACCCATACCGCCGCCTCGGTCGCCAGCACGTCTCGCACCACACTCTCCACCTCCACCACACCTCCGTCCACTTCGTCTCGCTTCTCCATCAACCAGGCTTTCAAGGCTTTGACCGACGATGACATCCACTTCTTTGACCGCCTCATCTCCACCCTCCCGCCGCAAGCGGCTGACTTTTCGCAGCTCAAAAGTGCCTATACTCGCCTCTTGCCATCCGAGTTGGAGCACAGGTCCCACCATTCCCGAGACACCCCAACCGATACCGATTGGGACACTCACCTCTGGGCCATCCTCCTCAGCCTCGTCAAAGTACGCGGCACAAACTGGCGAGAGCGTTGGGACTCGGTCCGCCTCGCCTTCGGTCTCGATCCACACAGCGGCGACGAGACCGATCAGAGCGCCTCGACGCAGAGCTCGCAAGCCAGCGCATCCAGCTCCTCGACACACGATCGTGTCGAGCCTCCCTCCCAGCCCAGCTGGCGTTTGCTCGATCACGTCTCGCAGCGCAGCGCACCGAGGAGAGATCATCCGCTTAAGCGAACGACACCACGCCCGCAACGTGCTGCAATTGGCTCACAACGCTCAAGAAGCCCGTCGCCTCCACCATTGGTCTCACGAGCAGAGCCTCAAGGTCGGTCACATCACGGCGCCCACCACGACAGAAACGCTCAAGCACAGCACGCACAACCCTCGCTCGACGACTCCATTTCGGCCATCCAAGCTCGTCTCAGCACTTTGCTCGACCCCGAAGAAAAGCTGCACCGTGGCTACCATAACGACATTTCCAATCAGAGATCGTCATCTCCTCCTGCCTCAAGCGAGACTGCCTTACAGACGACGCCTCGCCTCCCCAACGATACCAAGCGACGCTTCGACGACCTCGTTCGCTCCTCTCAGCTCGAACGTGCTCAGCTGCGAAACTCGCAATCCGCAATACGGCAGCGAGAGCAAGACCAAAGGCAGACAGCAGACGAGCATCTCGCAGACCTCTTCCGCAAACGCCGCCTTCTTCAAGTCTCCCTGGCATGGTGGGCCGCCCTGGCTCAGCAACAGGCTGAAAAGTGCCAGAATGCAGCTGCAGCCGCTGCCCGCGTCCGCCTTACCAAAGCGTGGGAGCGTTGGCGCGCCCAGACACACCAGGATCTCGAAGGACGGCGCATAGGCGAAAGAACAGATCGCGTGCGCTGTACTCTCACCGCATTCCGCCGCTGGAAGCGAACCACGCACATCGCCGCAGAGCGCAAGCAGGAGCTCAGAAAGGAGTCCATGCGCTCCGCCTACTACACTACCACCGTGGCCGTCCGCAAGCGCATCTTGACGCAGGCGCTACATTGCTGGCGCGAGCGTCGGATCGACGCCGTCGCCAATCGAGTGCGAAGACGACATCTCCAGGCAGGCGCTTTTGCCCTCTGGCAGATGCGATCGCTGCATGTACAGCAGCTACGCACTCGCGAACGCGCAGCCAAGGCCAAGCACAATCGAGCTACGCTTGCGCACGCGTGGAGCGTGTGGACCGAGCGAGCCGAGACAGCAAGCGCCGTCGGTGACTTCCAGCACCATCACAATCGCATCTTGCTCTTGGATACATTTCACGACTGGAGGCAGAAAGCCATGCTCTCGAGGCTCGCCGAGGCGTTCACGGAACGCCGCCTCAAGCTTGCCGCGCTTGACTCGTGGAAGATGGCGCTCGACCAGCGGCGTGTCCATGGAAAGCAGGAAGCGCTCGCAGCACGGTGGCATTTGCGCAGGGTCAAACAAAGCGCACTCACAGCCTGGCGCCATCGACTCCAAACCGTTGCCAACATGCAGCGAACCGCCACCGAGATCCACGATGACCGCCGGTGGGAGACAGTCGGCGTCGTCTTTCGGCGCTGGCAGCTGCATGCGCGCGCAGCCTTATTCGACCGTGCCCAAGCCGCTGAAAGCCTGCAAAGCGCTTTCTACCACTGGAAGCACCGCCACCGTGCTCTTGTCGAAAGCTTGCAGCAGCGCGAATCTACACTCGCATGCAAACGCCAACGGCATAGCCTGTCGGTGGTGTTTCAGCGCTGGAAGAATGTTGCACAGCATATCCAAGCACGAGAAGAGCTTGCCGTGGCGCGCAGAAGCGAGAGCATCTGCAGCAACGCCTTTGTCGCTTGGAGGAGCAACCATCTGCAACTCCGCCTGCGCGCCGAGAAGGCCGCCGCTGTGTCGGACTATTTCGTCCTCCGATCTGGGTTCCAGCAGTGGCGTGCTCAGCTGCGCGAGCAGCGCGCAGAGCGTAAAGCAGCCTCGCATGATCGGCGGCTGTTGCAGCAGACGTTTGAGATCTGGCGCGCCCGAACAGCCAAGCAGCAACGCCTGGATTCGCTGCTGCAGCGCTCGCTCTCCAAGAGCAACAGAATGCTGGCGCGGTCGTATCTTGGCCAATGGGTCGGCCGCATAATCGAGGTGCGCAGCAGGGAGCTTGAAGTCAAAGAGGAGCGCGACAGGCGGCTGGTCAAGACGGCCTTCTATGCGTGGATCGATGCGTGTTTGCGACACGATGACCTACTGGCGCTCATGAACAGCTATATCGACGTCAAGCAGGAGGATCGCAAGAAGCGCACATTTGCACTTTGGCTCGCATCGGCTCGGGCGCAGAAGGAGCGGCGCGAGAAGGAGGAGCTCCTGACCGCGTCGGTACGCACACGACGGCTTGCGAGCACGGTGGCGTTGTGGCGGGACAGGATGCGGGAACGCGCTCTGGCGACGCAGGAATACGAGATGCTCATGCGGCGACAGCAGCTCTCATTGCAATGGGCGCTGCGTTCGTGGCAGTCGCACACAAGCATGCTACCCGCGATCCGCATGCGCAATACGTCGCTCAAGCGCACTGCCGTGCAGCACTGGCGAGACAAGCTGCCCGAAGCGCAGATGAGCAACGACGCAGATAGGATTGCCAGACGAAAGACGGTGGAGATGGTGTGGACGCGGTGGACGGACCAGGTGAAGCGCAGACGACAGCTGCGAGCTGCGGCACGGTTTGGCGCGGGAAGTATCACTGCCGAAAGGCTGCGTACGCTTTCGGCAGCGGCAGCAGCAAACAGGTCCGGGGGATCGTCGTCACCGATGCAGCGATCTTCATCACCACTCACCGCGCTGGTGGTCACGTCGACGCCGAGACAGCGGCCCAGGACCAGCTTTGCGCTGCTTCCGCCCACGAGGGAAAGTGCACGCACTGGGCGGAGCGCGTCCCTTCCGCATTCGGAAGGCGGAGATTCGCCTTCGCGAGAGGTAGCGGCTCGAAGAGAGTTGGTGCCTGCAGCTACGTTGACGGCGACAAGTGCGAGCGAGCGGAGCCGCTTCTCGCTCGCGCTGCACTCGTCCAGCTCGTCCGTCTCACCACCCCATGACCCCCCTGCCGTGCCCGCAAAGTTCAGAGAAGATGCGACACTCGCATCTGCTACCCAGCATCCACACACCCGGCCCAAGCGCTCGGCCAAGTACGCCGACGCTCGCGGCCGAAGCGGATCAATATCTGTGGATCCAGCAGCAAAGACGCGGAGAGAGGAGGAGGAGGTGGAGTCGGTCAGGTCGGCTCCGGTGCGCACGGCGTCGCGTGCAGTGGGCGAGGATCTGATCAGCCAGCTCCGTGAGAGAGCAAAGTCCAGGAACCGTGTACAGTAGCTCCCACCCGCACAAAGACAAGTCATACCCTCATTCGGTCGCGCCGAATGTGGAAATCGAAGAACGCATGCGAGGAAAGGCGGAGCGCGGAGAGCGGTGCACATGCACGGCCGTGGCGTGTGAAGAGTGAATGAAGCGGCTCAGCGTGGTTAACCGCGTCGGGCAGCTCCGGATGATTGCGTCTTGGCATCGTCCGCTCGAGGCGCATTGCCGCGCTATCTTTTTCGCTCGAGTTGTAGATCTGGGCTTGCTGTGGCGTCGATCTTGTCGCCAGGGTCGAGGTCGATTCGCAGAGTTGCATCGTGCTATACTACTATCAAACAGAGTCATCTCGTATGGAGAGAACCAGCCACGACAAGCATCGTCTCCTCGTCAGCCCACTGCAGAACAGCGGTACGATCAAGGCTTTACGCTTTTGCGCCGAGTCACTCCTTCTGAGCCCGCGACAGCAGATACCGTAGCAACGCAACGCAACGCGTAGCACGTGGCTACTCGATCTTTGACGCGCCATTGCACCGAAGGATCACCGGCTTTCATATGCGGAGCTCTTGCATGCACGCGTGGTCGATGCGATAAGCCACCTGAGGATCCGCCAAACGTCGGACGACGCAGCCGGGTTGAGCTCTTTCCCACACACACGCGGCGAGAAGCGCTGTGGCGTCGAAAGCTCGCTCTCACACACACGGTGGGGATCACGATGGCGTCCAAGGTCGTTCGCACGGTGAGAGTCGCTTTGGCGTCTGGGATTCGTCCTCACGAACGATAAGAGGTGCTGTGCAATATGCGCATAGGAAGAGTCGAACTATGTGCGTGTGTGGATTCCAAGCGGGTTGGCTGTACCACGACGTCTTCTTAGTGATCTTGCGGGCGTTGCTCCACTGTCAGTCCAGAATGAAGCACTGTAGTTCGAGCTCGCAGGGCTGTGCTGCACTACTCGCAGCCAGCCGAGGCGAGATCGCTTTGCCCCACCGGCAATCCCAGCGTTCCGACCACGCAATGTGGGCTTCCGCAGCAGTGCGTGCTCGGAGAAGCTCTCCCAACGCATCTTCAAGTCGGTGACGTCGACATAAATACGCGCTCATCTCAGCCCCCTTTTGTTGCCATTCAGTCATCCGCACGTTCTCTTCCAACATGTTCTTCACGTCGCTTTGCATCTTCTTCCTTACCTGTTTCTCCAGCGTCTTGGCCGGTAATGCTATGCGCCGGTTTGCAACGAACGACAACCTGGTCGGCCGCTACTGCAACCGCTACGATCCTCCGCAGGGCCAGTTTGTATGCTTCCAGTACATCGGCAACATTCGAGACCACATGACCTCGACCGATGCCTCCATGCATGGATACGTCAACTCGGCCGGCAATAGTAAGTACAAACACCTTGGTCTCAGTCGTGTTCGGGGGGAAGGCGCTGACTTGCAGGGGGGAGTGTAGGGTTTGTGGTCATGTTCGACGGCAAGACCGAGGCTTTTAGCACGGACAGGATGGACGTGGTGATCAGCTACAGTGTGCCTTGTCTGGAGGTCAGCACGCTCGACAGCGGCGGAGACAGCAGAGAGTACCAGGGCTGTTCGTGGAGCCCACCCATCTTGGTCTACTAGCCGGCCAAACGCACAGCGGGCGTCGCTCTTCATTGTTGAACCTAGCGTTACATGATGATCGTGTGCGCAGGTGCTACACCGTGTGCAATGCCCATCCATGCTTCATCTACACCCTTTGTGCGCCGTTTCCGAATGCATGTTGGTGCGCAATAGAGAGCAAGTCTGACTTGTGTTGCTCTTGCATATGCATGACTTGGTCGCCCGGCCCAACTTGCGAGCAGGGATCTCGGACCCGACACCTTGAGCCATTACCACTGTAGGGCGCCGTCGTGGCGTAAATGCTTGGAGAACTGCACACAGCAGAAAGACAGTCACGAGCGTGTGCAGGGCCACTTCAAGTGAGCAGTGATCGATACCTGGCGCACTCGGTCGTATCTCAATCTCTCGGTTGGTCTCGGGCAACAATGGCGAAAAACAAGCATGACATTGGATCTCGATCAAAGCATGGAAAGGTTGAGCAACACGGAAGCGGGCAACGGGTGCATCGATACTGCACTCCGAACCGAGCGCTAGCTTGCACTCAATCGGCGAGCGCGATGGGTCCATCGCCGTTGCAGGCGTAATGGTGGTCGCTGTGTCCATTGTCGTCACCGGCCGAGGCAGCATCCTCGACCGTAACGTACAGACAGTCCGACGTCTCGGACTGCGAGATGTGCACGACCGTCTTATCCGTCTGGAACGCCCAAATTCCGCTGTTGGGCTTGTACACCACCACAAAAACTAGCGTTTCCAAGCAGAAAGGAATCAGTCTTCGGTCACATTCCACTATTGAACGCAGGACGGACGCGGAGACCGAGAGAGGGGGTCGAGTGTGCATTCAAGCGTCGAGGTCGATGGCAGGATCGGTGTTGCAGGCACTATGGCCAACGGAGCCGGGGCCGTCTTCACCGCTCAAGTCTGCGTCGTTGACCGTAGTAACGATCAGACACTCGGACGTAGCGGGATGCGACATGTAGACGGTGGTCTTGTCCGTCTGGAACTGCATCTCCTCGATGTCGGGGTCGCAGACCACCACAAACACTACCATGCCCCAAGCCCAAAGAATCAGTCTTTACTATTCAACGCACGACGAACGCGGGAGACTGGCACCGTGTGCATTGACACTGCGCTTAGTCGGGGCTGAGCGCAAGCTCGCACTCAATCAGCGAGCCAGATGGCAGGATCGGTGGTGCAGGCGTTGTGATCGACCGATCCGTCGTCACCACCATCCTGGTTGCCGTTCCAGTCGGCGTCATTGAGCGTAGTAACCACCACGCACGGATTGCCATCGGGATGGGAGATCCACACGCCCGTTCTGTCCGTGTGGAACTCGATCACCTTGGTGGCGGGGTCCAACAACACCACAAACACTAGCCCGCCGAAGCACAAGCATCAGTCTCCGTAACCCTTCACCTGTTCACAAAAGGGACGGAGAGAGGAGAAGGGAGGGGGCGAGGATGGGATGGAATGGGGAACTCACTGTTTCCGGCGGTGTTGACAAAGCCCTTGGTGGAGTCGTCGGCGGACTGCATACGCTGGCGGATATCGCCATTAAGACGGAAGCAGGCATAGTCGCCAGCAGGAACAGTACCCTTGTGCTCGCAGTAGGCGCCGACCATGTTGTCGTCCGTCTTGAGGAATTGAGTCGGGTCGTCCGGCCGGTTGATGCTCTTGCTGGCAACTTGGCCCGCCACGACGGCAAGGACGAAGAGAGTGAGACGAGTGAACTGCATGATCGAAGTTGAGCAGGCGGTGAAGATGGGCAAGAGCGGTAGAGAGTCGCATTTGGAAGAGACCTTATATCTTCGACCGTGGTGGAGAAACGTGCTGGAATTGGGCAGGGGTAGACATGGCTGTGCAGTCCCACCCGAGTTGTGGTTGGAAGCGCTTCGTTGCTGCCCACCTCCGTCCTCACATTGTTGGCCCCACGCAGCCGTTTCAATGCCGAGAAGTAAGGTGGCTCCCTGCACGCCCCACGTCTGAGATGTTCCCGCCATGGCTTCATTTGGTTCTCCTGTTTGGGGGGCTTGTGGTCCAGCTGCAGAACGCAGGAGGCAGCTGAGCGACTCCAACACGCATACCCTCTCCTCAATCCTATTTCGTCGCTGCACTAGTCCGTCGCTCGTATACTGTATGTGGGGCTCTTCATGCACTAGATCGACCCCCTCTCTGCAGAAGACTATGTCTACTGCCAAAGCAACCCGCCTGGAATGTCAAAATGAGTGACATACGTGCGCAACTCTGGACAGTCACAGTATCATAGCGAGCACACTGGTGGCGACAAGTGGCGTTAACGCGTCATGTGCACCGTGATGAAACCGTCAGGTGGCTGGTGTGGTGACTATCACCGCAGGCTGCCTGTCAGACATCTAGAAACGCAAGACATGCGGCTTCGACCTCGACCGCATGCATCGTAGATACCGCCGCCCTCCTCGGAGCGACGAATCGCGCACGCACACATCCCGATCTGGACGAGGGAGGTTGACTGCGACCTTACGCATACATTGTGCGCGCTGCAGCCTCCACGCTGGCAGGTGCGTACAAGTCCACGTTCGCGTCACACTGCTCGCACCCGCACGGATGATGCCGACGTTGTCCGATGCATCTCACGACCAGTCCCCCTGGACGATATTGGCCAACGCCGCTCATAAAATCTGCCGCCTCGCCCGTCCCAGCCATGCCGCCGTACCGTCTGCCTGCCTGACTTACCTGAGCTCTGACGGACATGACATCTGACAACTCGGCTTGGACACGGCATGACTCGGGCTTCACGGCATGGCTTTGTGACTCTCGCTCTTGATAGCACCATGCTTCTTCGCTTTTTCGCGAAGGTGGAGAAGTTCACAGCCTTCACCGTCAGGCGGTTATGCAAGCTGTGCTTCTTCGGACTTGGCCCGTCTGGTGCGAGTCTGGCATGGCTTTGGTCGGCTTGGTATGCTCTGACTTTGTCACTTCACGATCCATTGCTCACGTTGCTGCGCGCGAGAGCACGATCCAGCATTGCTCCTGTATTGACTGCATCCTTGCATTGCCATAGATCACCGTGCGGCTGTGACAAAGCCCTGTGCCTGTGTGACGAGGCCCATGTGGACTTGGCCCTCCTAATGCACCTTGCCTTCATCTCTCGTCCAGCAACATACGTTTCAGTCTCTCTCCAGTCGTTACAAATCGCCTTTAAACCTCGCAACTCAGAATCCCCGCAGCCATGATGCGAGTGCACACAATGGTGCCACAACAAATCAGACCGCCATGCGCAATTCTCCGCACTTGACCTGCTCACATCAGTGCGCCACACACAAACGGCGGCGATTGTTGGCATTGCTGCGCGGATGAAGGTTACGCATCGTCCTTGCCCTCGTGCGCATCCGTCGCCGACGACGCCGCCACGCCGCGCGCAGTGGCGATCGACGACGTCGACACGCTCTCCGGCATGCCCACCTGAGCTGATGCGGCCTGGGCATCTGCACCTGCCGCATTCGCCGCAGCGATGCCCGCCGTCGCAGCCGTGGGCGTATTAGGCGTACCCGAATCCACCGCTGCCACTGCCGGCACCGCCACCACCGCCGCTTCCTTCTGCCGCTTCTCCCTCTCGAGCCTGCGTGTCGACTTGGACCGCGTCGGCCTCTTCTCCTTCTCCTTCTCCCTCGTGCTGATGCTAGACTCGCCCTCCTCCCCCACTGCGTCACCGCCCACCGCAGCATCTCCCCCATCTGCACCTGCCTCTCCCCCACCCGCGGCATCACCCGCCCCTACCCCACCCGCAGCCGCAGGGAAGGTCATCTGTGTTCCCATAAACGCATGCTCCAACAACTCCTCCGCCGACGGCCTGGCATTGTAATCGAGCTCGAACGTCTTTTCCAAAAAATCGCGGCACTCTAGGCTGATCTCGTCGGGCAAACTCGGCTTCCTGCCCATGCCGATCTGGAAGAGCGCCTGCATCTGGTTGAGTTCAGCCCACGGATGCGTGCCCGAGATCATCTCGACCACCAGACATCCCAACGACCAAATGTCCGCCTTGATCGTATAGCTCGTCTGCTTCACCACCTCGGGGGCCATCCAAAACACACTCCCCTGCAAACTCGGCCTTGGCGCCCCACCACCCCCACCTGCACCCGCAGCCTTGTTCGTCGCCAACACCAGATCCGACTCGACCTTCTTCGAGATGCCGAAATCCGAGATCTTGATGCCGCCCTTGTTGTCGACGAGAATGTTGGCGCCCTTGATGTCGCGATGCATAATGCCACGATCGTGCAGGAACGACAGCCCCTTGAGGATCTGTCGCACAAAGTTGCGCACCAGCGGCTCCTCAAACGCACCGTAGTTGCGCAGCAGCGCCACAATGCTGCCGCCGGGAACGTACTCGAGGAAAATGTTGAGATGGCTGCCGTCGGCAAACGAGTCGAGGTACTGCACGATGTTCTCGTGCTCGAGCGTCTTGAGCAACTTGATCTCGCTCTCGAGCGCGTCGAGCATGCCCTTTTTGCGCTGGTCGAGGTGCGAGTCGCCCGACGGCAGCTCCACCTGCTTGACGGCCATCAGCAGGCCCGTCTTGGCGTTCATGCCGAGGAAGACGTTGCCAAACGAGCCGGCGCCGATGAGCGCTCCCTTGTGCCACTTGATCGGCGGCTTGTTGGCCGACGGCAGGTAGACGTCCGGCTCGTCGTCGTCGTCCGTGTCCGAGTCGGCGTCCGAGTCGACGTCCGAGTCGGTATACACCGAGCTGGAGCCGCCGTCGCTGTAGTCGGCGTGCTCGTCCATCGAGCGGCGCAGCTCCGAGATGGAGCTGGCGCGCGACGTCGCATTGCGCGTCACGGCCATCGGATCGCCCAGGTGGCGGTCCGACTCGTCGCCGGGCGCATGCAGCACCGACGCAGCACGGTCCGCCGAGTGGCTCGCCACCGTACGGATCGACGCCGCCTTGGACGCTGCGCCACGCGCCTTCGATGCGCGAGGCGCGCCCTCGAGGTCCGACGACTCGTTGGCCTCCTCGTCGTCCTGGTCGTCATCGTGGCCGGCATGACTGCCGTGGACGTAGGCGGACGAGATGCCGCTCGACGGCCGTGTGGAGGCGGCGGCGGACGACGAGCGTGCCGAAGCAGCGCCGGGGATGGGGATGGGCACGCCGTCCTCGTCGACGACCCACCCGCCGCCTGCACCGGCGAGCGAGATGCTCTCTCTTCGGTTCTCGACCTCTTGGGTGATCTCATCGACGGTGAGCAGGCTGGCCGTGTCTGGGTTACGCTCGCGCGCCGCACTGAGACCGTGACGCACCTGCGAGGCGAGACTGCGACGGCTGCGCGCGCTCTCGCCCGAGGCGCGTCGCGACATGGGCGGCCGGCTGGTGTAGGCGCTGTTCTGCGACGAAGAAGGCTGCATGGGCGTGTGGTGCAGATGGCCCGACTTGGCGCCGGCGAAGCCCGGGGTGTATCCGGCCACGGGCGAGCCGACGGCCTTGAGGTCGCGCGACCACTCGTCGAGCGAGTCGCGACCCACAACGGGCGGCAGTGTGGGCGGGCCGGCGACGCCATACTGGTGCTGAGCGGAAGCTCGTTGATGCGCGTCTTGCGAGTGACCGTCTTCGGAGCGCGAGTCGTAGCCGATCTGGATGATGGGATTGGTGCCGCGGTCGTATGTGCGTTCGCGGATGGATGCGGATGAGCGGTCGAGCGGCGTGTTGCTGGACTGGTGGCCGTCGAGCGACTCCTTGTTGGGCAGCGGCGGCGCATCGGGATCGGCGACAAAGCTCCAGGTGCTGTTGCGTTTGGAGCGCGTGCTCGCCGACGCGCGGCCATAGATGGAGCGGCGCGCGGTACGCTGGAGAGCCCTGGAGTCGGTGGAGGGGAAGAAGTCGGCGAGGTTGGTGTTGATGAGCTCGGAAGGCGGGCGCTGGCCAAAGAAGTTGCGGATCTTGCTGGGTTTGCTGCTGACGGTGGGCGAGGTGGCATGCTTGGTGTCCTTCTTGGAGGGCTGCTTTGCGTCGGTCTTGGCCGTGTTGGCGGTGTGAGTGGAGGCGCTGGCGCTGCTGCTGCTGCTGAACGGGCCGACGCCAAGACCGGACATGATGCTGACGGTGGAGGCGCGCTTCATCTTTTTGCCGCTGATGGTGACGCTGCCGGCGTCGCCTTCGTCTGTGTGTGCGGCCGAGCCTGGGCCGGCGGGCTGCATCTGTGCGACGGGCATGCGTTCGCCGAAGAAGGCTTCGAGCTTGTTGCGGCCGGAACGCGCGGGGACTCTGCGGGCGTCCTCGCCGGGGAGATGGTTGGGGATCCTGCGGAGGGTGAGGCCACGTTCGCGCAGCGGATCGTGTGGCTGTGGGGCGTGGCAGATGGCAAGCAGCTCGTTGTCCGAGAGCGCCTTTGTGTTCTGACCGTCTGCGCTTGTGGCAAAGATGCCCCACGTCTCGGTTGCGCCGAGCTCGTCGCCGGTGGGGCCCTGGTCGGCGGTGGGGGTGTAGCTATTGGCGCTGGGGGGTTTGCCAAACTTCTTGAGGACGCGGGCCATGACGTCGTAGGCGTCGCGGCAGTCGCTGACGTTGACGATGCGCGTGGTGTTGTCCTCTTCGCTGATGAATTTGATTGTGCGGCGCTTGAGGTCTTCAAGGGTGGGTGGGTTGGGAGGTGGGTAGCCGGCGAACTGGGAAGCCATGAGGTTGTAGCCCTCGCCGCTGTCGACGCGTCGAATGGCGTTGCCAGAGGAGGACGACTGAACGGGCGAGGCGCCGTAGCGTTGTGACGAAGCAAAAGGCCCACGACCGACCGAGTAGCCTGCTGACTGCTGCTGCTGGATGCCCGACGGGGTTGTGGGCGTGTTGCCGTGAGAGTTGGACTCGGAGATGGGGGTGAGCGGGGAGTAGCCGTCTCTGGCTACGGAGCTGGTGGGGTTGATGGCGGTGCCAGAGTAGGTTTGGGCGCCTGTGGCGGTGGAGGGACGGCCGGTGTTGATGCTGGCGGCGCCGCCAAAGGTAGCGGCGGTGGGGCTATTGGATGTGAGCGCGCCGCGCGATTGGAGCGAGCCGCCAGCATTGGAGTAGCCGCTTGCGCCGGTGGCTGTGCTTGGGCGTGTGGAGTGGAGGCCATGGCCGTGAAGGTGGCGGGCGGAGGAGAGCGACGACGAGGAGGCGCCGACGATGGCTGGAGCTGCGCCTCCTCCGATGGAGTTGACTTTGCGGTGAAGTGCGCCGTCGGCAGTGCTGGGTTTGGATGACGTGGAAGAGGACGAGGCGGTGTTCCAGACGCTGCCACGCGCGGCGCCGGGGGTGAGACCGCGAGCGGCGCTGAGGCCGAAGCCATGGGCGTTGTTGAGGCCGTTGGCGGGGGAGGGATGGCCGGGCATGCCGCGAGAGGCGGACTGCTTGAGGGTGAGTGGTGGCGGGCGCATCTGACCGCGACGGAGGCCCATGGAGTTGGGGCCGAAGCCGGGCGACATGCCGGGGGCGGAGTTGTCGGCGAGGTGGTCGTGCTCGAGGTACTCGATCTCGCCCTCGTTTGCGTAGAGGGCGTGGTTTGCGAGGGGCGACAAGGGCGGGAGGGAGACGGCGCTGGGTCTGCGAGCGAGTGCGGCGTCTGCGCAGCGCTTGTTGAGGAGCTTGATGGCGGCCTGGATGCGGACGCGGTCCTTGATCATGGTGATGCCCATTTCCTTGAGGGCGGCCTGGTCGACATCGAGGAGGATGGAGCCGCGAATGTCGTTTTCGGCGAACGTAGCGGCGTGGTGACCGAGGCGAGCGGCGGTGAGCCATGCGGCGACGTCGGCGTCCTCCCATTTGCTGAGATCGTCGTAGGTGGGGCCGGCGGGGAGGAAGGCGGCGGAGAGCGGTGTGGTAGGTCGAGAGCGTGGGCTACCTGCTGAAGAAGAGGGCCCTCCGAACTGGGCGGCGATGGCGCCTGAGCCCATTTGGAGCGGGAAGCCCGGGCTGGTGGGCGTGGCAGCGCTCATGGCACGACGAGGGCGTGGCAAAGCAGGCGGCAGAGCAAGCGGCTGGTAGGTGTGCGCCTTTATAAGTGAGTTGTTGGATGAGTTGGCGATGACATGGAAGGAAGGTGCGGCCGTACGCGCGCGCGATGACAGCCGGAGGAAGGAGGTGATGAGGGTGATGATGTCGAGAGGAGAGTGTGGTGAGCGCGTGGGATGGATTGCTCGGTGGCACCTGCAGCCCAAATGAGCCGCGCACGGCTGCACGCGCCTCCTCTCTCTCTCTCTCTGCACCCTGAAAGCTGCTCTCCAGAATCCGAATTCGGCCAAAGGAGCGCGGAGCAGCGGAGTCTCTTTTTCAAAACGCGTGTCGAGTGAAACCTGGCGTGGGGGCCGCTGTTTGAGCCTCTTCTGGCTTTGTTTGCTGGCTACAGTATGCTTTCATTGTGGCGCTCTGATGGCCTTTGACTCCGCACCACACGCTGACGTTGCACAATGCAGCGAACGGAGCCTGATTCCCACGACGTGCACACTCACAATAGAAGCGCAAAAAAACGTACAGAGTGTTCGTATTCCGATTGGGGGCGAGACGACGATTCCAGATACAGGTACAGCTCAGCGCGGCCGTGCAGCTAAGCGAGGGCCGGCCGCGCGAGGACAAAGAGCAAAGACAGCAAGACGACGGGGGGAGATTAAGGGGCAGTGCGAAGACGAGAGCGGACAAGAAAAAGCCAAGGACCTGCTGGCTTTTTTGGGGCGAAGCGAAACTACAACGATGCGAGCGTGGGCAACAACGAGGCCAGCACAGCTGCGATGCAGGCAGCTAGCGACGATGCACCCAGCGACGACGTGGCGCTGTTCTTTTGGAGCGCCGACTTGGAGTAGGGCACAGGTGTACCGGAGACGAGCGTTGAAAACGGATCGAGGGTTGCTGCGGAAGCGCTTGGGCCGGTTGGCGTGCTCGAGGGTACGGCGGTAGGGTCGTATTCCGAACCCACGGCGCCCGCCGCTGGGTTGGCCGACGACGACTTGAGCACGGGCGAGTCCATGAGCCACGACACTGCACCCATGATGTGCTGTTGAAAGACGGGATCGTTCCACATGGCATTCGTATGTCCCAGCGCCGTATAGAAGCTCCTCCCCTCTCCACCCGTCCCCGCTGTGCCCGATCGGATCTCCTGCTTGGTAGGGTCGGTCCCGCCTCCCACCTTGACATGCGGGTTGTAGGTGAGCTGATCGCCCTCCTTCCACCACGCGATCGGGTGTGGCGAACCTTGCTCGCTCGCACGCTGCTTGACCGTCTCGACCGGATCCGCATACGACGACTCATCCGCCGTGATGACATACTGCTTGCCCCACTTGGACGGGTTCGAGTTGAAGTTGTACATCTCGTCGTACACCCGCCACGTCGCATTCAGATGCTGCGTCGACGGATGCGTGCGGTTGACAATGTCGAGCGTAGCATGCGTGATCTGCGGATGGTAGTTGAAATACGCACCCACCAGTCGTCCATACCAGTGCTGCTCGTACAGCGCATCGCATGCCTCGTGTACGCCCATGTAGCCTCCGCCCGCCTCGATGTACTTTCGCATGGCCTCGGCTCCGTCCGCGGAAAGCGCCTTGCCCGAAACCGAGATGAACATGAGCATGTCGAACTGCGACAGCCACCCATCCTTTTCAAAGTCGCTCGGGTCGTCCGAGTGTACGGTGTCGATGGGCGGATTGGCTGTTTTGGCAAGCTGCTGTACCGCTTTGGTCGCGGTGGGGATCGAGTAGTGGTGGAAGCCCTGCGTGTAGGTGTAGATGAGCATCTTTTTGCGCGCTTCCACCGACGGCGCCGCACTCAGCACCAGCGCCAGTGCTGCGCATGTGAGCAGGACCGCCTTGCGTGTCGGCGTCATTGCGGGAGGATGTGTGTCGGGGATCGTCAGGTAGTGATGTCGTCTCGGGATTTTCTAGCTTTGCTCCTGACGATGACGACGTTTTGCTCAACGAGACTGTGGATTGAAAGAGTGTGTTGGGAGTGTTGTTCAAAAGAATGTTGGTCGGGTAGCGTGAAAGGGAATGGGGGAGTGGGGTCAAGAGAGCAAGTGGAGATGGTGGATGGAGAGGGAGTGGGAGAGGGAGTGGTGTTAGTATGGTGTCGACACCATCTACAGGAGTCAAGTCAAGCCAGGGCTGAGGCGGTGCTGCGGAGACGGCAAGGGGGGGGAAGGGGTCTGTTGCAGGGCAAACTTGACAGGCAGCTGAGCGGCAGCGGAGAGTGAAAATGCGCACACAGACATCGAAGCCCTTCGCTCGTGGAAGGCGGTGTGTGCGCGGGCGTCGAGATTTGGGCCATGCCGTTGGCGGGCAGGAGGGACGGCAGGGGTCAGTTGCGCCAACGGGCGCCAACAGGGGGGAACGACGGCCACGGCAACGGGAGGAAGGAGGAACGAGCGCAAGGCCTGCAAGGTAGATTGAAGGATCGTCGAAGCGAACGCAGCGTGCAGCCGGTGCAGCAGGTGCAGCAGGTGCAGCTGTTGCGAGCGACGGTGCATCTCGACAAAGCTTGCCGGTGCATGCGGTGTCTGGGTCTGCGCATGGTGCCGCATTGTTTCGGCCATCCTCTGCGCAGCTACAGTACACGGCCAATAAAGCTCGGATGGCTCATCATCTGCGTTCATTGCCCAAAGAGCCATAACCAAGCGGGACTGTATGTAAACACGATACAGGTGCAAAGAGGCGTCGAGGCGTGCGTGTGGAACGGAGGCGGCGTATGGAATGGGCATGTCTGCTCTCAGCCGTCCCAACGGAGCGGGGCACGATCAACACTCGTAGCCATGTCGACTGTGTTTGCTGGCGTGCAGCTGGTTGGGCGCGAAATGCAAGCGCGCCTCACGCACTGCACGCCTGCGCGTAGAGTGCCTAGAGTGCGTGCGTAAAGTGGTTGGATGCCTTGTCGGCTGCTGGGCAGTGCGAGTGCGCGCTGCATTTTGGTGTTGGTTTCAGCCGGAGCTTCGTGTGTGTGTGTGCTGGCAAGGCAAGCGGCGTGTGCAAGGAGGTGCCGAAAATACCGCCCCGCGTCGGCAGCTCAAAAAACAGAGCTGCGCCTTGACAGCCGAGATGCCGATCGCTCGCGAAAAAGGAAAAAGGAAACGATCTGCAAATCTCGCCTAGCGAGCCCCTCCCCCGCCGCTGCTCCCTCTTCTCTCTCTCTCGAGCTGTCGACTGCGATCTTGGCTACAGCACGATCAAGCTCGTTGCTGCTCCGATCCGCTTTGCTTTTTCCCCCGCAACGCCAGGAATAGCATTCATATCTCCCAAACGCTCTTCGACGGGTGCTACCCCACCGACGTGCGAAATTGACCTGCATTCACGCTCCGCTTCGCCGGCAATGCCAACACTCAACTTCGACCAAACTCGCAATTTTTGGCGCTCCGCCCACCAAAATCCCATCTCGCCAACCGCCGGAGCGCTCATGCATGCTCAGATGCTCGGCCTGCGTGATCCAAGCTTCTTGGCCTTACCTTGCGCTCGTATCGTTGGTGTGTGACGTGCCAGTTGCATCCCGGCGTGCCGGCGTGCCTACAGCGTTTGGGTGGCGCGCGCGCCGCCAAGACTCGACCATGCCTCAACGCCGCCTTCCAGGAATGCGTAGGAGCAGTCACTTTATGCACCTCGACCACGCCGCTCGCGTGACGAGTCGATTCCGAGTGTCGACACCTTTTTTGGAGGAGATGTGGCTGCACTCGCGGTCTAACAAACTAAATCTGGGAGTTGGACTCACGTGACGCTGGTCAGGGTCTTTTTGGGAAATTTTTCGGGCCACCGGTCTCGCACGATTTGGAAGAAGGCGCAGCTGGCTCTCTCCACATGCAGATGGGAGCACGAGCAAATTTGCACCCCTCCTCCTCCATCCGCAGCCTCATCCTCACCATCCATCCCCTCAACACACGACTGCACGCACACCACCGCTCACCATCATGGAGTACGCAGCATTGCGGCCGGTAGCGTCCAGCTCGGCGCGGCCGTCGTCGTCGCGCTCGCCCGAGTCGCACTACTGGCGCAAGTTCCGCGCCCCCGTCTTTGTCAAGGAGCTCGCGCCCATCACGTCCATCCACTTTGTCCCGCCCGTCTCGGTCTACTCTACCGCATCCGAGGACGACGCCGCACCCACCTCGGTGGTGGGATCGACGTCCACCCAACCCACCAGCGTCTCGGCACGCCAAAAGTTTGCGGTGACCACGGGCGCGCGCGTCCAGATCTACTCGATGCGCAACGCACGCGTCGCCAAGACCATCTCGCGCTTCAAGGATGTAGCGCGCTCAGCGAATTTTCGCTCCGACGGTCGACTCATGGTGGCGGGTGACGATTCGGGCTTGATCCAGGTGTTCGATACGACGTCGCGCGCGATTCTGCGTACGATGCGCGGCCATTCGAATCCGGTGCATGTGACCAGGTTCTCGCCCAACGGAACCGAAATCATGTCCGCCTCCGACGATCGCACCGTCAGGCTGTGGGATGTACCCGAGCAGAAGGCGGTGCACGTCTTCGAGGGGCATGAGGACTATGTTCGATCCGCCGTGTTTTCGCCCGACAACCCGGCGCTCTTGCTGAGTGGAAGCTACGATGCCACCGTCAAGCTGTGGGATGCACGCATGGGCGAACAGGGCGGATGCGCCATGACCATGAACCACGGCGCGCCTGTCGAGGACGTATTGGTGTATCCGACCGGCGGAGGTGGTGTGGCGCTGTCGGCGGGTGGACCCGTGATGAAGGTCTGGGACCTCATGATGGGCGGTCGATGCATGGCGAGCATCTCGAACCACCAAAAGACCATCACCTCGCTCGCGCTTTCGGTCCACTCGGGTGCAGACTTTTCCGTCGACAACACCGAGTCCCTCGGCGGCATGCGTATCCTCACCGGAGGTCTGGATCATCTCGTCAAAGTGTACGATCCAGCGCACGATTTCAAGGTGACGCATACGATGCGGTACCCTTCGCCGATCTTGTCGATGGCAGTGTCGCCGGACGAGTCGCATATTGCGGTGGGTATGGCGGATGGCACGCTGTGTGTGCGCAAGCGCGACATCAAGGCGAGCGAGCTCGAGCGTCGAGAAGCCGAACGCGCGGCTATGAACGCGGGCGCGTACGAGTTCTTCATGCAGGGGAGGGTGGCGACCAACCAGCCGGGCAAGGTGAATGCGCGTCGGGCGACGGACGATATCCGCGTAGACGCCGTGCGCAAACGCAAGCTCGCCGACTACGATCGATTGCTCAAATCCTTCCGCTACTCGGATGCGCTCGATGCTGCGCTCCGCAAAGGCGTCGCTCCCAGCGTCACATTCGGGTTGATTTTGGAGCTGATTCACCGTAGTCCGAGGGGTTCGGCGGATGGGCTTAGACGCGCTATTGCTGGTCGCGACGATGTGACGCTCGAACCGGTACTCAGGTTCTTGCTGCGCCACGCTGCCAACCCGAGCTATGTAGACTTGGTCTGCGACACGCTCAACGTCATCGTCGACACGTATGCGGGTGTGATCGGTCAGAGTCCGCTGATCGACGATCTTTTCGGAAGGATCTGGGCCAAAGTCGCCGACGAACTGCGGTTGCAGCGCGACCTTATGCAGGTCAGGGGAAGTCTCGAGATGATTCTGTCGGCTACCGCGATAGGTGCCGCTTCCGCTGCCGCCACTGCGTAGCTTGCACTCTTCAATCGCATTGCATTTGCCTCTGTTCTGCCCGTCCAAGCGTGTTCGCTGGGTTGAGCCTGGAGATTTCGTATTTTGGGTTCGAGAATGTTTGAGAGGCTTCAAAAACAATTGGGGTCACGAAAAAAGACACGGGCGATTCATAGCATAAACCGAAGCTGAATTGTCCATAACGAGAAAACAGAGGGTGGGGATTGAGGGACACGATGCGAACGAGTCTTGCGAACACCGGGTGCGCAGATCTACTTGGGCATGCCCTTCTTGACGTTGTCCCACTTGCTGAAGGGATAGGAGATGTGGTTGAGCGTTGCGTCGAGGGTGCCCATATTCTTGGCCGTCAAGGCAACCAGACTCCTATCCGCACCGCCCTGGGTCTTGGTAGCATCGCCACTGAGCTCCCAGAACATCGCACCACGCAGACGCTTGTTGCGGATGTACTCGCACTTGAGCAGCACATTCTGCGGCGTATCGTACGAGATAAACTCGCGCTTGGCCGAATCGTAGCTCCAACTCGCCGCGATCTTGGTGTTGATCATCTCCTTGGCCCCCTTGACGGGGAGGAACTTGTAGTCCCAGTTACCCGCCTCCCAAGTACCCTGTCCCGTACCGTTGTAGGGTTTCTGAGGTCCATCGGTGTTCTGGAACCCGCGACCGTAGAGGGGGATTCCGAGGACGAGCTTGTGGGAAACAACGCCGTTGTTGATGTAAAAGTTGACCGCGTCGTCTGCAGAGGGTGGCTTGCCTTTGATGTTCCACAGGTTGGCTTGGTGGCCCGTGACCGTGGACCAGGCGCCGGAAAAGTCGTACGCCATGAGGTTCCAAAAGTCGAGGTACTGATCCATCTTGGCCACCTCGAGCACCTTGTAGTGGTCTGCACCACACGGCGCAGCGATCGAGAGCAGATAGGGAACCTTGTCCTGCTTCTTGGCTGCATGAGCCGTCAGTCCCGCGCGCAGCTCCTTGAGCAGCGAGGTAAAGTTGGTCGCCTGCTGTGCATTGGCCGGATACTCCCAGTCGATATCGAGTCCATCCAGTCCGTCATTCTCAAGGATGGCGATGGCAGACGACACAAAGCGCGCGCGCTTCTTAGGGTCCGCCGCCATGGGCGCAAAGTGCGGCCCAAACGTCCAGCCACCGATGGAGAGCATGAGCTTAAGTGCGCGGTTCTGCTTCTTCATGAGCAGAAACTGCTTGAAGTTGCCGTAGAGGTTGTTGCCCGTGTCGTTCCACGAGTCGCCGGCATAGTGCAGCTGCTCGTCCGCCCACAGGTCCGTGAGGATGCACTCGCCCGTGTCGGGCTTGACGTCGGCAAACGCATAGAGGATGTGCGTCAGCTGGCTTGCGGGCACGTCAGAAGGTGCGTACTTGCGGCCGTAGATGCCCCAGTTGGTAAAGTAGGCCAAGTTGACGCGCGGAACCACGGCTCCGTTGGTGGTAAAGCTGTGGCCGTCCGCATCAGTGGCGTCGTCCTCGGGCGCAGTGTCGCCGTTGGCAGGAGCAGCGGGCGTGGTTGGAGCAGTCACTGGAGTGGTACCGGTTGCGGGAGCGGTGGTAGCGGGGTCAACCGACGACGACGGCTGCGAGGTAGCAGGTGCGTTGGTGGCAGGGGCTGTGGCGGCGGGCGCGTCGGTGGCAGCCGCCGTCGAGTACGCAGCAGGCTTGGTGGGCGAGGGAGGCAGCGACGAGGCGGGCGACGACGACGACTTGTCCTCGTCAAAGCGCCGCGAGAGCTTGTGTTTGAGGCCTGTAACCAGAAAAGCAGGTCAGTGTACGGCCTCGGGAGCGTGTATGCGCTCGCAAAACTTACGAGCAAGGATGGGCATGGCGGATGTCTAAGTCCGGTTGCGTGGTTTGTACGAGATCGAGGTCAAAGTGCAAGATATGGTGGTTGTTCAACGGTAACGATGGCGAGGGCGATGTGGAAGGGAAGAGAGATGGTAGTGCACTGGCAAGAGGTCGGGGTTGAGAGTCGGGTTGGAGGTGCGCGGATCGGAGCGTGTAAATAGGGCGAGCGGGGGTCGAAGGTGCACACTCCACGACGGTGCACACGAGCGTCTGCGTGGATGTATGCCCTCAAGGACGGGCGGAGAGGGGGTCGATGTAGCGGTGCAGCATACAGTCGTCTTGCCAAGTGGACAGGTGGTGAGCTTTGTTCGAGGCAGATTCTACCGAGCCCTGAAAAGCTGCAACAGCGCCTCATGCGCATCTCGACAGCCTCACCGCGCGCTAAGAAAAAGTGGAGGCGAGGCAGACTTTCCTATTCGAGCGGCGAATTTCGAGCCGCCAACAAAAACAAGGCTGGGAACAAATGCACCTTTTGGCTGCCCCTGATTCTCTCGTACCTCCGACTGCATACAGTACACTCTGTCCGCCCTGACACTGCGGCCATACACTGTAGCTCGATCGGCCCACACAATCATCCCGAGTCTGTACTGTATGCTCGCTTTCACTGTGTACCAACTGCGTGCTTGGTGGGTCCGATCGAGAGTGAGCCAATCGGTTGTCGTCCTGCTAGCATCGAAGTTGCTCGATGCTCGATCGGACAATACGGGGACGCAGGCGCCCGCTCGATTAGCCTGAGAACGTCCGTCTTGGCATGCGTCCGAGCGGTGCCTATCCGAGGCGGATGCGTGGATGCGTGGCAAGCAGATCAGCAGCGCAGTGCCGAAACCGGGCAGGATCGGCGTGGATCGACGCAGCGGCCAGCTTGCAGCTCCGACCTGCTTGGCCCAACTCTACCTTGCCGCGAGGCTCTGCCTTTGCCTCGCGGCCCTGCCGAGACCAACACTCGCATGCAATCCCGAACAGCAGCGCTCCAAGCTTGACGCGCCAAATTGGCGCCCCACCAAACAGTGTAAGATCGAGACCTGCTCAATCGTGAGTTAGACTTGTCGGCCGATTGGAGTGCGCTCGGCAACCACCGGATACGCGCCGCGGCCCGGCCGACTTCTTCCATTGCTCGGGCAGGACCCTTGGGTGTGCGCAGTTGCTCCTCACCTCCACGTACCGCACCCATCCAGCCCAAGCATGTCCGCATCCACCGCCAAGCCAGCAGGCGTATACGCCCACCTCCTGCCGCCGTCGTGGAAGCGTAAGATCGCAGAGTGGCTGCAGGAAGACTGCCCCTCGTTCGACTGGGGCGGCTTCGTGGTGGGCGAGGACACCAAGCGCGCCACACTCTTCTGCAAGAGCGAGGGCTGCCTCGCAGGCGTACCGTTCTTCGACGAGGTCTTCCGCCAGCTCGACTGCACCGTCACCTGGCACTACAACGAGGGCGACTGGCTCGGCTCGTCCGACGGCAGTGCGGTCAAGATTGCGGTGGCCACGGTGACGGGTGCGTCGCGCAAGATCCTGCTCGGCGAGCGCGTGGCGCTCAACACGCTCGCGCGGTGCTCCGGAATCGCCACCGCCTCGGCACGATTCTTGGCCAAGGCGAGAACCGCCGGCTACACGGGCATCGTCGCGGGCACGCGCAAGACCACACCGGGGTTCAGGGACGTGGAAAAGTACGGCATGCTCGTCGGAGGCGTCGACATGCACAGGTACGACCTCAGCAGCATGGTCATGCTCAAGGACAACCACATCTGGTCCACTGGATCCGTCACCAACGCCGTGCACGCCGCAAGGTCCGCGTGCGGCTTCTCGCTCAAGATCGACGTCGAGGTGCAGAGCTACGACGAGGCGGTCGAGGCCATCACTGCGGGCGCCGACGTGGTCATGCTCGACAACATGGACGGCGACACGCTCATCTCCAACGCAACGCGCCTGAAAGCAGAGTTTGCGGGAAAGCACAAGTTCCTCCTCGAATCGTCCGGCGGTATTGACATCGACAATGTCCAGCAGGGCGGACACGTCGACAATGGTAAGTGCCCGCCAGTTATGTACGGTCGTGAGTTGGAAGCTGACTGTTCCGAGTTGGGATCGCAGCTATCGACATTATCTCTACCAGCTCCATCCACCAGTCGACTAAGCACGTCGACTTTTCGCTCAAGATCGACCCGTCCTCGTAGATGCATCCGACCCATCGCAATCGCAATCGCAATCGCAATCGCAAAGGATCATCGGATCGATTCGGGCTGTGTGCATCGGCCTTGCCGACGCCACATGACACGCGCGCGAACCAGTCGGCCTGCTTCCGACGCGTCTGAGTGAAGCCAAGTGGGGCTATATAATACACGCGGCCGGCTTCGAGTTGCCCAGTTGTGGCGCACGTTTCATTGCTGCCTTCATGATGAGCGCGCTACAGGATAGCGACGGCGTGCTGGTGCTGGCGCGCATCGATGCGCTCGTCGCCGACCTGCTACACCAGCTTGCCGACCAGCTAGATGCGGTGCGCCCCGCGCCTTTGCGGATCTCATCCACGGTCGCCGAGCCAGGCGAACGAGACGCTGATGCTGCGCAGCGAAAGGCGCGGCCGGTGATGTTCCCCACGCGCGCATCTAGCGGCGTGCGACGATTCGGTGAGTTGCCCCCACGCGCTCCTGTCCTTTTGTAGGCGCCTGACTCACTCGCGGTGGGGGTGTAGCGCAGTACGTGCGTGTGCTCGAGGTGGTGCAGGCGAACCTGCTTGCCGGACGCACGATGACCAAACGGTAAGCCACTTCCTCTCGGCTCTCCAGACGCGTGTGCTGATCGTGATGGCGCGGACAGGGACGTCTACTATACATGCAGCGAGGTGTTTAACACGCAGCGCGCGTCGGACTTGGTGGTGGAGCGACTAGGCCAGCTGCTGGGCTGCACACGTGGGTCGCTGGGGATCGTCGCCTCGACGCGCGGGCTCGTATCTGGGTCGATGCACCTACGCTCGCCCGACGGTCGTTCTGTACACTCTGTTCGTGGTGAGACGCAGCGTATCCCCGCCGACATTGGCGCCGCATGGACGGTGCACCTCACCTGTCCCGAGGATTGCCGCGGACACGTCGTGCTGGTCGTCGAAAAGGCATGCGTCTTCCAGCGCCTACTCGACCTCCAAATCGGCAGCTTGATCGTCGTCACGGCGTGCGGATACGCCGACACCGCCACGCTTCAACTCGTGCGTTTGCTCGCTGCATCCCCCTGCCCTGGAGGCGTGCGGGTGTGCGGGCTGTTTGATGGCGACCCGTACGGCGTGGACATCCACATGCACTACTGCGCCGCCACGCCCATCGAGTGGCTCGGTGTCGACGCAGACGAGTTTGACCTCGCGCCCCACACGCACACGGCGCTGCGTGCCGACGAACGCACAAAGGCAATGCGTCTCCTCCGCCACCCCTCCCCCGTCCGGGAAACGCACCGGTAAGCCATACCCCAACCGCTTCCGCACTCAACACTCCACTGACGAGCAAGCCTGCACAGACGCCGCCTGACATCCATGCTGCTCGACGGATACAAGGTGCAGATCGACGCCGCATACAACTGGACCGGCGGTCTGGGCGCCTATCTGCAACACAAGCTCGAGCTATAGCGTGCGCCAAAAATTGAGCATTTCCATCAATCCTTCCTACAGTGTCTTGGTCTAGACGCGCGGTACGGTTTCGCGGTCGGGATACTCGAGCGAGGCGTCGATGCCGTTGGTTCTAGTCTTTGCAAAGGCGGCGGATTCTTCGTCGTCGTCGTCCCTGCGCTGCGCACCGTCAGCGTGGGGGCTCTGAATGTTGAACTGCGCATAGCTGGTGCGCTGGTCGTTGTGCTCGGGGTATGCGTCTTCGTTGGCGGCAGCGAGGTGTTCGTTGGGGATGCGGGGCGAGTAGGGTTTGTGGCTCTGCGCATGGCTCAGCGGCGGGTAGTAGAGCTTGTACGACCAGTACGCGATGACCAGTCCGAGCAGCGAGCCGGCGATCACGTCGGTGGCATGGTGTCTATAGTCCATCGTTCGGCTTACCGCAATGAGCGTAGCGGCCATGAGAGGGGTGCCGCACAGCCATGCCGTGACCGCATGGCCTCGACGGTCGAATAAGTGCAGCTTGCCTGCGAGGTACAGCGCCAGATAGGTGAAACCGGCAAAGCTCGTGCTCGCGTGGCCCGAGGGGAAGCTTCGGAAGCCGTCGCGCAGCGTCTTGCTGTCCACGCCCACGCTGCAGATGGCGTCGGTGACGAGTCCGTATGGCTCGGCATTGCGCGAACCGGCCAGCGGCTGACATCGATCGATCAGATCCGGGCGAGGTCGGCCGACGGTGACCTTGACGATGGTGGTGATGGTGAGCGTGAGTGCGTTGGCGAGAACGAATCCAAGCAGGCCGTTGTGGAGGTCCCAGACGGACCTGCTGATGCCGAGCGAGAAGCCTACGATGATGAGGGCAGGAATTAGCACGGCGAGTACACCAAGCAGCCAGGTAGGCACGCGTTCATGCACGGCATACGTGTGCTGGATCGAGGTGTCCGTGAGCGAGAACTCGCGCCGGAAGCCGTGTACATTGTTGATGATGGCGAGTAATCCCGCAAGCAGGATGGTGATGATCCAGTCGGGCAGATACGAGCGCAGCAGCTCCAGTCGACGACGGCGTGTCAGGGGCGCGTGCGACGAACTCCACCGCAGCTGCGAGTAGAGAGACTCGCGCTGCCGACTTGTTCCAGCATGGTCCGTCATCTTTGTCTAGGGAGGGATGGTGGTAGTCCGAAACCAACTTGTCCAAAGCCAGACTGCGGGGATACAGGAGCACGCGTAGATCCTCCGAGCAGAGAAGTCGCGCATCATGCATACGGCTCGTCTTGGCTCGGAGCGAATTCGCAATTCCCGCCCCCCCGCGCCTCGTACAGACAAAGTCCATTGCCGCTCCACTGCCGCCATGCGCTCTCTCTTGGCAACTCGGCAACACACACAGCCTCACGCGACCTCAAACACAGCAAACCTTCGACTCTATTTTTTTGCCCCGGGCAAGCTGCACAGACCTCCTATCCCCGGCCCGATACCCCCTCTGCTTTCCGAACGGTGGGCAAATTCGGCACACCCGCGACCTTTCTTTCTGGTATTGCATTGCCCACTACGTTTGGATGCGGGTGCTTTCGCTATGCGCCCACGCTACCTACCTGCTTGCCATTGATGCTAACCCCACCCCCCTGCGGCTGTTGGCGTTTTTCGCGCTCGAGCGTCCACATGAGCACGCGGTTGCACGTTACGAGCACATGCCTCAGCGCGCGCGTCCACGTCTCGTCGCTACCGAACTGGAGCCTGATACTCGCCTCGCCGATCTTGTCCTTGTTGATGGCGTGCGGGGTCTGGAACGCCGCATCGTGGCTGCCCGCAAACTCGACGACCTGCTTGAGACACGCCAGGAAGCCCGTCTGTGCATGGTCGAAGCGTCGACTCTGCAGCAGCCGTCCGATCTGCCAGTCGGACGAACCGTACAGCTCGTACACCGCCTTCTCACCCTCCTCATCCACCTCCCCGACGTTCGGATCCATCCCGCCAGGCGCAGCAGGTAGAATGCTGGATGCGGCGGTTGTGGATGAGGCAGAGTACCGATGTGAATGCGTGTCCTCGTATCTGTATACGACACTGAAGGAGCCCTTGGGCACGAGGCGGTACCCGCGGAATCCGACGCCGAGCTTGCGTGCGATCACATCGAGCAGCAGTGCCGTCTGACCCCATGCCGCATTGATCTCGTTCCACTCCACCGCTTGGCCGGGCAACCTGCCCAATCGAAGCCCGTTGATCGTCGCGATCCCGCCAGAGTGGCCGATGCAGAAGGCGTCCGTGTACACGTTGGATGCGCGCAGCCGCGCGAGCAGCTGCCGATCGTGCGCGATCGACATGCCCAACGAGCTCTTTTCGTCCTCGAGCTTGGACAGCGTGAGCGTGTGCGAAGAGTACTGCGACCAGAACCGCTCCTCCTCCTGCTCGAGCGCGCGTTCTTCTACGCGCATCGCCTCGAGTTCCGCCTCGACTGCGAGACGCGCTGCTTCCGCCTCGTCCAATTCGGCCAGTGCGGTTGCTTCGTCCTCGGCCAGCTGCGCAATCTCCCGCTGCAGCGCCAGGCATTCCTTGCGCGCGTCGGATTCGAGCGCAGCCATGTCGTCGGCACTGCTCGGCCCAGCTTCGGCCGAGGAGGCGGTGGATGATCGCCGCGCAGGCTTGGAGGGCAGAAGCTTGTATCGGCGCAGTTCGGACTCGAAGGCGAGGTACGAGTCGCGCTGGGTGCGCAGCTGCGACATCTGCGCATCCATAATGTCGAGCAGCGTGTCGGTGCACGCCTTGCACAGCGGATGGTCGATCATCGTCGCCGAGCCTTTGTCATTCCCGCTCGCTTCGGTCGCAGGCGGGTGCGAGAGCAGATCAAACAGCGCCGACGACGCCGCGAGTCGTGCAGACAGAGAGTTGGCATCGGCAGTCGACGCTTCCACGCCGTCCGCCTTGGATGCTTCTTGGGCGGATGTGCCTTGGTTCTTGTCGGGCGTCGAGACGGTTCTGGACGTTGGTGTGGGCCGGTTGGGTTGGCGAGAGGCGATGAACGAGTCCTGCACAAGGTCGTAGGCGGACTGGTTCAGGTCGAGCTCCGAGCCGACGCTGGGATGGAGCAGCAGCGGCTGCCTGCATCGCTGACAGCTCCACGACATGGTGGCGTGCCAAACGGAAGATTCAGAGCGCCGCTGTAGGATGAGAGCGACAGGAGTGTCACCGACAGGGCTAGCGCGACATTTCAAAGCAGAAGCAGTATTCGGAGGCGGCAACGCTTTGGGTGATGATGTGGTGGTGGTGGTGGTAGTGGTGATGCGAGCCTTGGCTGCACATGCGCGACTTCCGATTCAGGGTCCAAAAGCGTTGGCGAGCTGCGCATCGACGCGCCGAAACACGCACGTCTGCCTCCACCTTTTTCGCCGACCGCTCAGCAATCCGCTCAGCCAACGTCAAGAACGCACGCACTGTCAAAATCGTCAAGACAGGCAAGCAAACATGCGCTCTAAGAGAAGGACAAGAGATGTTCGCCGTGGACTTTTGTTCGTAACTACGTGACAAGAGGCCGCGGAGATGTGGCTGACAAAAGTTACGAGATGCACGTACTACAAACGCCCTCATACCATCGTTCAGATGTCTCAAAGCCCGACTGTTGAGGAGGAAAGCGAGCGTGAGCACGAAAGTAGGAAGAAAAGAAGAAAGGGGGGGGG